>NC_055703.1:1996455-2044122 GCF_017639745.1 Melanotaenia boesemani
GTTCAGACTGACGAGGAAACAGCGTTCAGACTGACGAGGAAGCCGCGTTCAGACTGACGAGGCAGTCGCGTTTAAAGTGACGAGGAAGTCGCGTTCAGACTGACGAGGAAGCCGCGTTCAGACTGACGAGGAAGTCGCATTTAAAGTGACGAGGAAGTCGCGTTCAGACTGACGAGAAAGCCGCATTCAGACTGACAAGGAAGTTGCGTTCAAACTGACGAGGAAGTTGCGTTCAAACTGACGAGGAAGTCGCGTTCAAACTGACGAGGAAGCCGATTTCAGACTGGCGAGGAAGCCGCTTTCAGACTGACGAGGAAGTCGCGTTCAGACTGACGAGGAAGTCGCGCTCAGACTGACGAGGAAGCCGCGTTCAGACTGACGAGGAAGCCGGGTTCAGACTGACGAGGAAGCCGCGTTCAGACTGACGAGGAAGTCGCTTTCAGACTGACGAGGAAGCCGCGTGCAAACTGACGAGGAAGCCGAGTTCAGACTGACGAGGAAGCCGCGTTCAGACTAACGAGGAAGTCGCGTTTAAAGTGACGAGGAAGTCGCGTTCAGACTGACGAGGAAGCCGCGTTCAGACTGACGAGGAAGCCGCGTTCAAACTAAAGAGGAAGTCGCTTTCAAACTGACGAGGAAACCTCATTCAGACTGACGAGGAAGCCGCGGTCAGACTGACGAGGAAGCCGCGTTCAAACTAAAGAGGAAGTAGCTTTCAAACTGACGAGGAAACCTCATTCAGACTGACGAGGAAGCCGCGTTCAGACTGACGAGGAAGCCGCGTTCAGACTGACGATAAAGCTGCGTTCAGACTGACGAGGAACCCGCATGCAAACTGACGAGGAAGTCGCGTTCAAACTGACGAGGAAGTCGCATTCAAACTGACGAGGAAGCAGCGTTCAGACTGACGAGGAAACCGCTTTCAGACTGACGAGAAAGCCGCGTTCAGACTGACGAGGAAGCCGCGTTCAGACTGACGAGGAAGCAGCGTTCAGACTGACGAGAAAGCCGCGTTCAGACTGACGAGGAAGCCGCGTTCAGACTGACGAGGAAGCAGCGTTCAGACTGACGAGGAAACCGCTTTCAGACTGACGAGGAAGTCGCGTTCAAACTGACGAGGAAGCCGAGTTCAGACTGACGAGGAAGCCGCGTTCAGACTGACGAGGAAGTCGCGTTCAGACTGACGAGGAAGCCGCGTGCAAACTGACGAGGAAGTCGCGTTCAAACTGACGAGGAAGCCGAGTTCAGACTCACGAGGAAACCGCGTTTAGACTGACGAGGAAGCCGCGTTCAGACTGACGAGGAAGCCGCGTTCAGACTGACGAGGAAGCCGCGTTCAGACTGACGAGGAAGCCGCATTCAGACTGACGAGGAAGCCGCGTGCAAACTGACGAGGAAGTCGCATTCAGACTGACGAGGAAGCCGCGTTCAGACTGACGAGGAAGTCGCGTTTAAAGTGATGAGGAAGTCGCGTTCAGACTTACTAGGAAGCCGCGTTCAGACTGACGAAGAATCCGCATTCAGACTGACGAGGAAGTCGCGTTTAAAGTGACGAGGAAGTCGCGTTCAGACTGACGAGGAAGCCGCGTTCAGACTGACGAGAAAGCCGGGTTCAGACTGACGAGGAAGCCGCGTTCAGACTGACGAGAAAGCCGCGTTCAGACTGACGAGCAAGCCGCGTTCAGACTAACTAGGAAGCCGCGTTCAGACTAAGTAGGAAGCCGCGTTCAGACTGACGAGGAAACAGCGTTCAGACTGACGAGGAAGCCGTGTTCAGACTGACGAGGCAGTCGCGTTTAAAGTGACGAGGAAGTCGCGTTCAGACTGACGGGGAAGCCGCGTTCAGACTGACGAGGAAGTCGCATTTAAAGTGACGAGGAAGTCGCGTTCAGACTGACGAGGAAGCCGCATTCAGACTGACGAGGAAGTTGCGTTCAGACTGACGAGTAAGTTGCGTTCAAACTGACGAGGAAGCCGCGTTCAGACTGACGAGGAAGTCGCGTTCAGACTGACGAGGAAGTCGCGTTTAAAGTGACGAGGAAGTCGCGTTCAGACTGACGAGGAAGTCGCTTTCAAACTGACGAGGAAACCTCGTTCAGACTGACGAGGAAGCCGCGTTCAGACTGACGAGGAAGTCGCGTTCAAACTGACGAGGAAGCTGCGTTCAAACTGACAAGGAAAGCCGCGTTTAAACTGACGAAGAAGTCACGTTGAGACTGACAAGGAAGCCACGCTCAAACTGAGCGTTCAAACTGACGAGGAAGTCGCGTTTAAAGTGACGAGGAAGTCGCGTTCAGACTGACGAGGAAGCCGCGTTCAGACTGACGAGGAAGTCGCGTTTAAAGTGACGAGGAAGTCGTCTTCAGACTGACGAGGAAGCCGCGTTCAGACTGACAAGGAAGCCGCGTTCAGACTGACAAGGAAGTGCGTTCAGACTGACGAGGAAGTCGCTTTCAAACTAAGGAGGAAGTCGCTTTCAAACTGACGAGGAAACCTCGTTCAGACTGACGAGGAAGCCGCGTTCAGACTGACGAGGAAGTCGCATTCAAACTGACGAGGAAGCTGCGTTCAAACTGACGAGGAAAGCCGCGTTTAAACTGACGAAGAAGTCACGTTGAGACTGACAAGGAAGTGCGTTCAGACTGACGAGGAAGTCGCTTTCAAACTAACGAGGAAGTCGCTTTCAAACTGACGAGGAAACCTCGTTCAGACTGACGAGGAAGTAGCGTTCAAACTGACGAGGAAGCTGCGTTCAAACTGACGAGGAAGCTGCGTTCAAACTGACGAGGAAAGCCGCGTTTAAACTGACGAAGAAGTCACGTTGAGACTGACAAGGAAGCCACGGTCAAACTGAGCGTTCAAACTGACGAGGAAGTCGCGTTTAAAGTGACGAGGAAACCTCGTTCAGACTGACGAGGAAGCCGCGTTCAGACTGACGAGGAAGTCGCGTTTAAAGTGACAAGGAAGTCGTGTTCAGACTGACGAGGAAGCCGCGTTCAGACTGACGAGGAAGTCGCGTTTAAAGTGACGATGGAGCCGCGTTCAGACTGACAAGGAAGTGCATTTAAAGTGACGAGAAAGCCGCGTTCAGACTGACGAGGAAGTCGCGTTCAGACTGATGAGGAAGCCGCGTTCAGACAGACGATGAAGCCGCTTTCAGACTGACGAGGAAGCCGCGTTCAGACTGATGAGGAAGTCGCGTTTAAAGTGATAAGGGAAGTCACGTTCAGACTGACGAGGAAGCCGCGTTCAGACTGACGAGGAAGCCGCGTTCAGACTGACGAGGAAGTCGCATTTAAAGTGACGAGGAAGCCGCGTTCAGACTGACGAGGAAGTCGCGTTTAAAGTGACGAGGAAGTCGTCTTCAGACTGACGAGGAAGCCGCGTTCAGACTGACGAGGAAGCCGCGTTCAGACTGATGAGGAAGTCGCGTTTAAAGTGATGAGAAGGTCACGTTCAGACTGACGAGAAAGCCGCGTTCAGACTGACGAGGAAATCGCGTTCAGACTGACGAGGAAGCCGCATTCAGACTGAAGAGGAAGCCACGTTCAGACTGACGCGGAAGTCGTGTTCAGACTGACGGGGAAGTCGCGTTCAGACTGACGAGGAAGCCGCGTTCAAACTGACGAGGAAGTTGCGTTCAGACTGACGAGGAAGCCGCGTTCAGAATGACGAGGAAGTCGCGTTTAAAGTGACGAGGAAGCCGCGTTCAGACTGACGAGGAAGTCGCGTTTAAAGTGACGAGGGAGCCGTGTTCAGACTGACAATGAAGTGCGTTTAAAGTGATGAGGAAGTCCCATTCAGACTGACGAGGAAGCCGCATTCAGACTGAAGAGGAAGCCGCGTTTAAAGTGACGAGTGAGCCGTGTTCAGACTGACAAGGAAGTGCGTTTAAAGTGATGAGGAAGTCCCATTCAGACTGATGAGGAAGCCGCATTCAGACTGAAGAGGAAGCCGCGTTCATACTGACGCTGAAGTCGTGTTCAGACTGACGGGGAAGTCGCGTTCAGACTGACGAGGAAGCCGCGTTCAAACTGACGAGGAAGTTGCGTTCAGACTGACGAGGAAGTCGCCTTTAAAGTGACGAGGAAGCCGCGTTCAGACTGACGAGGAAGTCGCGTTTAAAGTGACGAGGGAGCCGTGTTCAGACTGACAATGAAGTGCGTTTAAAGTGATGAGGAAGTCCCATTCAGACTGACGAGGAAGCCGCATTCAGACTGAAGAGGAAGCCGCATTCAGACTGAAGAGGAAGCCGCGTTCATACTGACGCGGAAGTCGTGTTCAGACTGACGGGGAAGTCGCGTTCAGACTGACGAGGAAGCCGCGTTCAAACTGACGAGGAAGTTGCGTTCAGACTGATGAGGAAGCCGCATTCAGACTGAAGAGGAAGCCGCGTTCATACTGACGCGGAAGTCGTGTTCAGACTGACGGGGAAGTCGCGTTCAGACTGACGAGGAAGCCGCGTTCAAACTGACGAGGAAGTTGCGTTCAGGATGACGAGGAAGTCGCCTTTAAAGTGACGAGGAAGCCGCGTTCAGACTGACGAGGAAGTTGCGTTTAAAGTGACGAGGGAGCCGTGTTCAGACTGACAATGAAGTGCGTTTAAAGTGATGAGGAAGTCCCATTCAGACTGACGAGGAAGCCGCATTCAGACTGAAGAGGAAGCCGCATTTAAAGTGACGAGGGAGCCGTGTTCAGACTGACAAGGAAGTGCGTTTAAAGTGATGAGGAAGTCCCATTCAGACTGATGAGGAAGCCGCATTCAGACTGAAGAGGAAGCCGCGTTCAGACTGACGCGGAAGTCGCGTTCAGACTGACGGGGAAGTCGCGTTCAGACTGACGAGGAAGCCGCGTTCAGAATGACGAGGAAGTCGCGTTTAAAGTGACGATGAAGCTGCGTTCAAACTGACGAGGGGAGTTGCGTTTAAACTGACGAGGAACCCGCTTTCAAACTGAAGAGGAAGTCGCGTTTAAAGTGACGATGAAGGAAGTGGTGTTCAGACTGACGAGGAAGCCGCGTGCAAACTGACGAGGAAGCCACGTTCAGACTGACGAGGAAGTTGCGTTTAAAGTGACGAGGAAGTCGCGTTCAGACTGACGAGGAAGCCGCGTTCAGACTGACGAGGAATTCGCGTTCAGACTGACGAGGCAGTCACGTGAAAACTGACGAGGAAGCCGAGTTCAGACTGACGAGGAAGCCGCGTTCAGAATGACGAGGAAGCCGCTTTCAGACTGACGAGGATGTCGCATTTAAAGTGACGAGGAAGTCGTGTTCAGACTGACGAGGAAGCCGCGTTCAGACTGACGAGGAAGCCGCTTTCAGACTGACGAGGATGTCGCATTTAAAGTGACGAGGAAGTCGTGTTCAGACTGACGAGGAAGCCGCGTGCAACCTGACGAGGAAGTCACGTTCAAACTGAGGAGGAAGCCGCGTTCAGACTGACGAGGAATTCGCGTTCAGACTGACGAGGAAGCCGCGTTCAGACTGACGAGGCAGTCGCGTTTAAAGTGCCGAGGCAGTCGCGTTTAAAGTGACGAGGAAGTCGCGTTCAAACTGACGAGGAAGTCGCGTTCAGACTGACGAGGAAGTCGCGTTCAGACTGACGAGGAAGTCGCGTTCAGACTGACGAGGAAGCCGCATTCAGACTGACGAGGAATTCGCGTTCAGACTGACGAGGAAGCCGCGTTCAGACTGACGAGGCAGTCGCGTTTAAAGTGACGAGGAAGTCGCCTTCAGACTGACGAGGAAGCCGCGTTCAGACTGACGAGGAAGTCGCGTTTAAAGTGACGAGGAAGTCGCGTTCAGACTGACGAGGAAGCCGCGTTCAAACTAACGAGGAAGTCGCATTCAAACTGACGAGGAATTCGTGTTCAGACCGACGAGGAAGCCGCGTTCAGACTGACGAGGAAGTCGCTTTTAAAGTGACGAGGAAGTCGCGTTCAGACTGACGAGGAAGCCGCGTTCAAACTAACGAGGAAGTCGCATTCAAACTGACGAGGAATTCGTGTTCAGACTGACGAGGAAGTCGCGTTCAGACTGACGAGGAAGTCGCGTTCAGACTGACGAAGAAGCCTCGTTCAGACTGACAAGAAAGCCGCATTCAAACTGACGAGGAAGCCACGTTCAGACTGACAAGAAAGCCGCATTCAAACTGACGAGGAAGCCATGTTCAGACTGACGAGGAAGCCGTGTTCAGACTGACGAGGAAGCCGTGTTCAGACTGACGAGGAAGCCGCGTTCAGACTGACGAGGAAGTCGCGTTCAGACTGACGAGGAAGTCGCGTTCAGACTGACGAGGAAGCCACTTTCAGACTGACGAGGAAGTCGCGTTCAGACTGACGAGGAAACTAGGTTATCTAACAATAGATTATTGCTGTTCTGTTAGTGTCAACCAGATTATCTAACAGTAGATTATCTCTGTCTCTGTTAGTGTCAACTAGGTTATCTAACAATAGATTATTGCTGCTCTGTTAGTGTCAACCAGGTTATCTAACAGCAGATTATCGCTGTCATGTTTCAGAAGAGTGGACTCAAAAGATACTCATTTTCCCAGGGATAGGTAAAAGCTCTTTATTGTACAGAGTGGAATAATGTGATTGTGCAATCCGGTCTTTCTCCGCTCAGAGGTCTGTGGACACACAAGAAGGAAGTTAGGAGGCAGGCAGCTGATGAACACTCTGAGAGGGATTGAGAGTCCACGTACCAGCAGTGGGTATCCAACGGAGCGCAGAGTGTTGAATCCAGTGACTGGAGAAGGGCCGCCAGGAGGAAGACTGCGGGAGGAGAGCTGCTGAACAGAGGAGAGGTTAATGGAGGGATACAGGTTGCTGGCAGGAGTGCCTGAATGAGGGGCCGCGGAGGCAGGATTTGAATGATCCTTAAGGAGGCAGATAAATAAGTCCGTGATCCGAAATCCAATCCTGTTAGACAAGCCAGGGGTCAGAAAGCCAAGTAATCCAAATAAACAACCAAAGCAGAGTACCAGACGGGGAGCAGGCAGAATCAGAATCCAGGTCCAAAGTCAGATCAGCGTCCGTCAGGCAGGCGGGCAGGCAGGCAGGATCATACAGGCGGGATACGTGCAGGGAAGAACTAAGATAATCTGGCACTGGAGGGATGTTGCAGGGCTGTATAAATAGTGCTTGGGACAGGTGAAGCGCATCAGCCCTAATCAAGAGCTGGTGGAGATGAGGCGTTCAGGGCGGCTGGAAAAACTGAGCCTCACACCACAGATCATGACAATCACTGACTTTGTTAGTGTCAACCAGGTTATGTAACAGTAGATTATCGCTGACTCTGTTAGTGTCAACTAGGTTATCTAACAATAGATTATTGCTGCTCTGTTAGTGTCAACCAGGTTATCTAACAGTAGATTATCTCTGTCTCTGTTAGGGTCAACTAGAATATCTAACAATAGATTATTGCTGCTCTGTTAGTGTCAACCAGGTTATCTAACAGTAGATTATCTCTGTCTCTGTTAGTGTCAACTAGGTTATCAAACAATAGATTATCGCTGACTCTGTTATTGTCAACCAGGTTATCTAACAGTAGATTATCTCTGGCTCTGTTTTTGTCAACCAGGTTATCTAACAGTAGATTATCTCTGGCCCTATTAGTGTCAACTAGGTTATCTAACAATAGATTATCTCTGGATCTGTTAGTGTCAACCAGTTTATCTATCAATAGATTATCGCTGGCGTGGTTGGTGTCAACCAGGTTATCTAACAGTAGATTATCTCTGGATCTGTTAGTGTCAAGCAGGTTATCTAACAGTAGATTATCGCTAGCTCTATTAGTGTGAACTAGGTTATCAAAAAATAGATTATCGCTGCTCTGTTAGTGTCAACCAGGTTATCTAACAATTGATTATCGCTGGCTTTGTTAGTGTCTACCAGGTTATCTAACAGTAGATTTTCTCTGGCACTGTTATTGTCAACCAGGTTATCTAACAGTAGATTATCTATGGCTTTGTTAGTGTCAACCAGGTTATCTAACAGTAGATTTTCTCTGGCACTGTTATTGTCAACCAAGTTATCTAACAGTAGATTATCTATGGGTTTGTTAGTGTCAACCAGGTTATCTAACAGTAGATTATCTCTGGATCTGTTAGTGTCAACCAGGTTATCTAACAGTAGATTATCGCTGGCTCTGTTAGTGTCAACCAGGTTATCTAACAGTAGATTATCGCTAGCTCTGTTAGTGTGAACTAGGTTATCTAAAAATAGATTTTCTCTGGCACTGTTATTGTCAACCAGGTTATCTAACAGTAGATTATCTATGGCTTTGTTAGTGTCAACCAGGTTATCTAACAGTAGATTTTCTCTGGCACTGTTATTGTCAACCAAGTTATCTAACAGTAGATTATCTATGGGTTTGTTAGTGTCAACCAGGTTATCTAACAGTAGATTATCTCTGGCTCCATTAGTGTAACGCAGGTGCTTCTGACCAACCAGTAAGAGGTGGACAAAAATGTGCAGAGTCCAATCCAAGTCAAAAGATAAGTTTATTACAAAAAAGGGTTCAGGGAACACTAAAAGAAGGAATAAAGTCTTTAAGTTCAGGTGTGCTGCTGGCCCTGTTAGGAGGGGGAAAAGAGTCAGCGGAGGAAATTGGGTCCGTTACTCCTAGTCATCAATCTGTAGCAACGTGCTACAGTCGACCAAGCGATGCTTGTGTTTTGGCTGTATTTGGGGTCAGACAGCCCAGACCACCAACTCAGGCCCATACAGTTCCTCCTTCTTGCCAAAACCAGGATCCCCCTCCGAGCACACCTGGACACAGAGTTCACCACGCCACAAAGAGGAAGAGCATTGTGTGTCTGCTGCTTACATAAAGTAGTGCTCCCCTGAGCAGATTGAAAACATCTGGTTCACCACACCCATAAACACTCCCACAGCAAACCACACAAAAGAGAATAGGCTGGATACAGCTCTAGTAGGTTACATCAGTGTCAACCAGGTTATCTAACAGTAGATTATCTCTGGCTCTGCTAGTGTCAACCAGGTTATCTAACAGTAGATTATCTCTGGCTCTGTTATTGTCAACCAGGTTATCTAACAGTAGATTATCTCTGGCTCTGCTAGTGTCAACCAGGTTATCTAACAGTAGATTATCTCTGGATCTGTTAGTGTCAACCAGGTTATCTGACAACAGATTATCGCTGGCCTTGTTAGTGTCAACCAGGTTATCTAACAGTAGATTATCTCTGGATCTGTTAGTGTCAACCAGGTTATCTGACAACAGATTATCGCTGGCCTTGTTAGTGTCAACCAGGTTATCTAACAGTAGATTATCTCTGCCTCTGTTAGTGTCAACCAGGTTATCTAACAGTAGATTATCTCTGGCCCTGTTAGTGTCAACCAGGTTATCTAACAGAGATTATCTCTGGCTCTGCTAGTGTCAACCAGGTTATCTAACAGTAGATTATCTCTGGCTCTGTTATTGTCAACCAGGTTATCTAACAATAGATTATCACTGGCTCTGTTATTGTCAACCAGGTTAGAGAATGGAAGTTTGTAGAACCTCAATTTAAAGAGTCAGATGGTACTACTTCTGGTAAAGTAGTAACTCCTACAGGTTTAGATGCTCCAGTACGCCTGATTCAAGTAACAGCTTCTTCTCAACTTCTGCACAAGCCGTCAATGAGCCGATGATTGGTCAGGTCTGTTGAAGCAGAACCTGCAGGACGGTGGCCTCAGGGGCAGCTTTGTTCCTGGTGCACTCCTTAGATGGTGACATCTGACCATCTTCTTTACAGCAGAATTCCATTACACTGAGAGTATTTGGTTTTGTTACCTTAGAAACAACCATTTACTGCATATCTGCAGATACTGATTCTTCTACCATGTTACCAGCAGCCCTCAGCAGACAAAGCAAGCGCTGGCTCGAGGTGGCCTTTTACACTTTGTTTGCATCATAAATGGTTATAAAAAGTCTCACCTGTATGCTTGGAAGAGGGAGGTGAGGGATACGCTTAACATCTGTAACTTTATTAGATAGATGTAGTGCTGGGCATCAAGTAAAATTTTCACTTGCGATTAATCGCATGATTTTTTGTAGTCAATCATGTTGTTACGCACAAAATTAAATAATGAGTTCAAAAGTGGTGTATAGCACACTTTTCTTTTAATGGTACTGTTAAGAAGAAAAGTAAGGTCTGGTTCATTAACACTTTAAACAAATAAACTTCTACTAAACAGCAGTATTCCCCATACACGCTAGCATCTAAACATGTCTAATAAATGTCAAATATCCACGTAATGACCTGAAATATCAATGAGAATCTCAGGATTTATTAGTTAAACGTAACAAGTCAGCAGAGGGAATTTCAAAGCTGTGTGAAGCGTCTAAACTCAGGGAACTTTATCTGATGGTGAATTTCAGCCATCAGGTGTGTTTACCTGCTGACTGGACCTCTTCTAGATTGTGATGGGAAGTCTGTTTTTAATGGCTTTTTAAACCAACAGAGATGCTGTAAAAAAGAGTCTTTGACCTTTAGAGTCTGGGACTAGTTTTCAGAGCCAGAGCTCCACATGTGGACGAACCAACAGCAACATTAAATGCTGGTAATGAGTCAGGTGATGGCGACCATCCTGAGCCAGTAAACTCCCTCTGGTTGCCCACAGGTAGGTGATTCAGAGCTAACAGAGCTAACAAGGTGCTAGCATGCCTGTAACTAAACCCACTGCTCCTTCATTGACTTGTTGAGGGGAGGATAAATGAGTGTAGAAGAACTTTCCTCCAGCAGGACTTGAGTAAAGGCATTCGGTTAGATCCCACCATCGATGTGAAATAAAAAAATATTAGTCCCAGAGGGAAATCATAATGGTGTAGCGGGGTCATATACTTTTTAAAACATAAACAATAGTAATAATTACTGGACATTATTGACTTGTACCGGAGGATGGAATGACGTCTAGCAGTGACCTTGAAGAAGCCTCTGACTGAACACACTCACATTTTTCTGATTTTTCTGATTACTGCCTTCAACTGGAAGTGAAATGTTCCAACATAATCTGTGTTAGCTGAAGGAAGCAATAAATTTTCCCCAAACACCAAGAAACTGAACCGCACACTTCATAAATGTCAAACTGGTCCGTTAAACCTGCTTTCATTATCTTTCAAGTGTACATGTGCTTCACCTTTATAACTATTTTCAGAAATAATCAGTTTTTTTTCTCCAGTTTCTTAACGATACATATACTGTTTGCAAATCATGATTTCTTAGTGATATAAACCATGAAAAAACAAGCATGTTTAGGCCTATATATCCATCATCATTTACACTGATGTTATTCTGACTTTTATTCAGAATTCAAGATCTTTATTGTCAGTATGCAGCATAACAAAATTCTGAGGAGTCTGTCAGCTTAGCACACAAAAATAAGAAAGAGAAATATAACAGACACATCAGTAAGTAGAAAATAAAGATGTAGAACACATCTATATTTACAGAAAATGGTAGAATTCCCAGCAGACAGTAATATTTACAGGCTGGATGAAGTGCATCCTGGTGTAACGATGTAATGCTTTTAAAGATAATTTCATAAATCAAGGCTTTCTTTCACATAGTTTAATCTGTCTTGATTTCATTATAGAGAATTCAAAAGGGTCAACATGAGCCCTGTCATGCTCCTCTCTGCAGGCATGATGTCTACATATGTTCTTCTTGGTGCATATCCATCTATAATCCACTTTTTTAAGAGAACTCGTGCCACGTCTAATCTGCAAAAAAATAAAAAAGTCATGTCAGATTGGCTACCAGCTCATATGAGCGTGAGGATACTGTAAATGGATTCCACAGTCTTATCCGTGTTGCTTACTAATGCAGCTGCTGCATTAAGGTAATACTCTGACTCATTTTCCTCTCTGGTAGCTGATGTTAGTCCTGCTGGCAGAGCCTTGAGGACTACTTGTTCTAGAAGATATTTGTGGGATACGTGAACATTTATACACATTTTTCTGGAAAGCCAAAACAAGTAAACATGACAAAAACAAACAGAAAAATAGCAAAAGCATGTGATCTAAACTGGGACCTGTTTTCTTGTCTTTGAAAGCATAAATGCCTGCAGAGCAGAGTTAACACACAGTCCTCGGGGCCAAATGTTCATTTACAGCAGATCAAGATGACACCTGTCAGAGATGCTTGCATCTCCTGTGAGGTACTGATGTGGAAATTGGTACAGAAAATATCTGCATCGCTCAACAATGGGGAACTTTTTCTGTCTGTGGTTTCCAGTATTGTTTGGAATCAGCCCGGCAGGTCTGCTCTCATACAATCCTCTTTACTGAAAGTACACTTTGGATCATCCGGTGGAGAAGATGTTATTTATTCTCCTGCCTCCTCAGGGTGGGAAGCAGACCTGAACCAGAGCTGTGAGGCTTTACAGTTTTCAGGGCCTCGTGGACCGTTTACCTGCACCGTTCTGCTGCTCTCATGGCCGACTAATCTCATCGTCTTGATCTTGGTCTCTAACCCTTTTTCTACAATTCAATTGAATTCAATTCAGTTCAATTCAATTCAATTCAATTCAATTCAATTATTCATTCATTCTCTGTACCATTTGGTCCACTACAGGTCGTGGGTAAGCTGGAGCCTATCCCAGCAGTAACAGGTGAGAGGCACTAACGCAGGGCCAACACATAAACAAACACTGACGCTCGCACTCACTCCTAGGGAGAATTTAATCATCAATTAACCTAACATGCATGTCTTTGGACGGTGGGAGGAAGCTTTCTGTGTGCATCAGGCCATGCAGATAGCAGAGCAGAAATGATCTGCAGTCAGGTAAATAAGACAGATAACAGCACACTCTTTAGTTGTTTAATAAAAGGATAAAGTTCCAAAACTATGAAAATTTTCTAAAGGCTGAAGTCTATTCAAAAGACCCTGATGGAAACAGTCATGGTGTGCAACATGACGAGCTCACAGGAAAACAAGACCAGAATGATACTGCCTTATGCTGGATCACGACACCGTTCTGAGAGGCTACCTCTAACATTTCATTGTTAGTCTGAACGTAGAACCAGGTCTATTTGTTTATGAGTCCAGCCTCTGTGGTTCTTTCATCAGCCTTCCACTCGATGTCCTGTAGCCAGACATGATGACTTGGTCTCTCCTGTGAGCTGGGTGTCTGCAGGTGTGAGTTACTGGTCATATCCTCTTCATCTGTGTCTGCCAAAGTCTCGGTTGGGCTACTCCCTTGTTCTCTGGTCTGGCCAGCATGACTTCCCTGAACCATTGACGCATCTTTTTGAAAACTTCCTGAATGTCTTGCATGCAAATTGCAGTCCGCGGTCTGTAACCACACTGTCAGGTCACCCATGGCGTGTAAACTGAGGGCGCATTTACACCGGCGTGTGTGCGCCACGTTCTAGCTGTACCGTGGTTTTGTTCCGACCTCTGTGGCGGGTCATTCCACATTGGGAGAGTGTCAGGTGCCCACAAGTGCAGTCCGCCTAGCTAGATCCACAAGATCATGAAATCACAGGAGAATCTTATGATTTTCAACTTCCAGGATAAACATCCATGATAAGAAACAAACACTGAGACACCCAGACCTGACACACACTGCGGTGCCCGGCGGGAATAAACCGTTGACTAAAACAGCCACAAATAGCTGCAGAGGCCGCGGTGCAGCCATAATGTGAAGCGCATGCACCAGGTTGTGGGGGCAGCTGCCTAAGCAGGGAAGCCCAGACTTCCTTCTCCCCAGCCACATTTGCCAGCTTTGCCATCCGGGGGGATGACAAGGCGTTCCCAGGCCAGACAGGAGATGTAGTCCCTCCAGTGTGTCCTTAGTCTTCCCCAGGGTCTCCTCCTGGTGGGACATGCTCGGAATATCTTAGGGGTCTGTTGTTTTATTCTATGTATATCTCTAAGGCTATGTCCACACGGCACTGAAGCCGGTTCAGGTGTGAAAACGGTGGCGTCAACTTGAGAAAGGCTTCAATATCCGTACGAAACCACTGTAGTACATACTACAAGGCGTGGGGGGGCGCTACAATGATTAAAGAGTAACACTCCTGAGCTAGAATCAGACGTTAGAATCAGACGTTATTAATGCGTTAATGTAGCACATGCACAGATAATGACATATCTGCTTGTGTAGTAAAATCAGTGCATTTTAGTGCTAAAGCTGCACACAAGTCAGGACTGTCTGGAGCAGCAGCACAGCTGGTCATGGACGCCATTATTGTTGTGTTTGTGCTCATACACTGACGTCATGTCCTCTAGTGGTGCGGCTACGCTGTCTTCACAGGGCTACAGACAGAAGAGGTCTCAACCTATCCACCTTGGTACCTGGTTTCAGACATGATCAGTTTCATGGAGGCTAATCCCTGGCTTCGTGGGAATGAAAGGGTGAATTGCTAAAATACTTTTGCGGTTTTACTGCAATTCAGCGTTGTGGGGACAGCCCCTAAGTCTAAAAGTGGGCTGCAGCACAAAACGCTGTGAAAAAATAAAAACCTGCAGCAGGAGATCTGATCTGCTCTGACTGGAACTTCTAAGTAAGGGATAATGCCCTCCGAGGTGGCCATTATCATAAATTAATGGACAACACGGAGGTGTGAACCGTCCGACATCAAGTCCATTAATTTATGATAATGGACACCTCGGAGGGCATTATCCCAGTTATACCATGGTCCATTAGGAAAGAAAAAAAATATTAAATAAATTATTAATGCGTTAATGTTGTTTTTTACCGGTAAAATCGTAAGTTTTTCACAAGAAGCGGCTGAGTGGACTATTTTGGTGTGACACGTTGCCAAGGTAACCGGCTCTGAAACAGAACCTGCAGCTCGGTCGATCAGCTGTTATATTAGACCAGATCAGTGGAGAGAAGGGAGATGATTGCTTAACATTATGTTGCATGACACAAAGTGTCATTTCAGAGGGCGGGTGCAGCTCTTACAGCTTGTGTGTGTCCAGAGGATGAAGCCACATTTTGTTTCAAACAGTCAAAGTCCACAGATAGGTTCCTACATCGTTCAATAATCCTACATCGCTGCTCTGATCTGGCATCTGCTGCCCAGCATCTGAGTTTCTGTTGCCACTGTTACCAACTACTATTTAGTCAGTTCAATAATTTACAACAATAAGTCTATTTGACGGAACTTCTTTTATAGGTGTCCATTATCACTTTTAATGGACACCTTCCAGCCAATCAGAATCGAGAATTCACCCAGACCATGGTATAAATAGTTGTTTTAGCTTCTTAGTGAATAGTATAGATTGGCATTATGGTATATATATTATTGCTTTTCCACATGCTGCTTCACACGCCACAGCAGCATACATGTGGTTTACAGGTGCGGAGAGAAGATTCCCTTCATAAACTCTACTAGACGTTCCACTGCAGAAACCCTTTGAGCTGTGTGTGCTTACGGGCACTTCTTGATGATGTGGATGTTTATTCCTACAAAGCAGAGCTGGACTGGGACAAAATATCTGGCCTGGGCATTTAGAGTTGAGACTAGCCCACCAGGTGTTGATGGAAAGCCTATGAATGAAAACAGACCTTGTGACAGTGCTTGTATACAGTCTTGTTGGTGTACATGTATGTGTCTAATAAACCTAAACCTACACCTTTACCCATAAACCTGCTGACCCTCAGGGAGACCCACCTAAACAAGGCTGCTTGTTGAGGTGAGTCGGTTGCTTGTTTAGGTAGGTCGGCTGCTTGTTTAGGCGGGTCGGCTGCTTGTTTAGGTGGGTTGGCTGCTTGTTTAGGCGGGTCAACTGCTTGTTAAGGTGGGTCGGCTGCTTGTTTAGGCGGGTCGGCGCTTGTTTAGGTGGGTCGGCGCTTGTTTAGGCTGGTCGGCTGCTTGTTAAGGCGGGTCGGCTGCTTGTTAAGGCGGGTCGGCTGCTTGTTAAGGCGGGTCGACTGCTTGTTTAGGCGGGTCGGCTGCTTGTTAAGGCGGGTCAGCTGCTTGTTAAGGCAGGTCGGCTGCTTGTTAAGGCGGGTCGACTGCTTGTTTAGGCGGGTCGGCTGCTTGTTAAGGCGGGTCAGCTGCTTGTTTAGGCGGGTCGGCTGCTTGTTAAGGTGGGTCGGCTGCTTGTTTAGGCGGGTTGGCTGCTTGTTTAGGTGGGTCGGCTGCTGAAGGACTCCTTCCACTGATCCCCACCAGATTCTAGTTTTCCAATGTGGTCCATCAGGATTTCTGTCTTACATTCTAAAGAGTTCCTCTTTTCCCCTCTTTTCCCTCCCGAGCTGTCATAGAAATGATGTGATGAATGTATTACAGGCGGTCACATGACCATTTATAGCCACCATGTGGGCGGGGCAAGGCGATCCCTCATGTGCACCCACTTAAGAGTTTATTCTGATTTCTAAACAGAAACAGACGTTGGACGTGCGTGCGCACACGTTGATTTACTTCACCTGTCCCTTGTTAGTCCATCTGGGTACATATATGATTTCCTTTTGGTTCTCCCAGATCACCGTCATTGTTTTCCTCTTCCTGTTTCCCTCTGTCCAATGTATTTATTTATTTTTTCTTTGTGGTTCATGTTGTGGAGACTTCCTGTAGCAGTACCCTTTGTTTTTGGAGTTTTAAACATTTAAGATCTTCGTCCACTTTCCCCCTGTCCAACAACCTGACGAGGCTTCCACATTCACTCCTCTCCTCTCCCGCTGCCAGTACCTGTCCATGATGTCTTTGAAGGATGAACTTCCAGCAGATCGTTATCTCTGTCCTTCTGCTTCTCATCTTTATCTTAAGCGTTCTCAGTCTGTTCTGAATATAAATGGAAGACTGATGTCAATCTTAGCTCTTCTCAGCAGGCGAATTCTACATTCTCAGAATCCTGAACTATTCCATGAAGCTAGTATAATCTACAAATAAATGTCAGTTTCTGAGAAGTTCTTCAGAAGAAGCTTGACATCAGCTTCTGGTTGTCAGGTTTCACAAAGACATTTCCATACCCGACTGAAGGGGTCGGACTTGACAAATGAAAAGATCTACTTATGAGAATGACGCTTTAGTTTTAGGCCAGATCAAACAGAGATTACTCTGCTCTCAGCTGGAGTTCTTATGGGAGGAATACAAGCTGCTAGAACACAGATCTAACAGCTTTGAAGACGGTGAACTAATCAAGACCTCCTGCTGCTCAAGTCCAGTGATTCCTCATGTGGTCTCATGACTTGATTATGATCATGATTCTCTTCCCCATACAGATCAATCCCTACAGGCTCTAATGTGCAGACTGATCACAGGTTAAATTACTTTTGCACTTGGTCAGTAGTTTTGTTGTTAATGAAATTTGCTGCTTCACCTTAATTGGGTTGATATAAGTTTATTTTCTGTTCAGTCATATTATGTCTGTTCATGCTGAAAAAGCAGAGGACGAAGGCAGCGGATGGCAGCTGAAGAGTTATTAATGAAACTGACTCCAGAGACCCCCCTGATGAGCTGCTACCCCATCACAGGATCATAGGTTTCTCCTAAGCTTCTGTGGAGTTATATATTGTATTTTACAGGGCTCGATTAACACCTGGGGCCTCATTTCTAAAGCTGGCATAGGAACAAAAACCAGTATACGCCAATTATAGTCAACTTTGGGTTTATAAAAACCAAACTTGACGAGAGAATGTTCCTACCACCACGGCAACTCTGACCCAGGCATACGCACAAAATCTGAGAAGACAGAAAACAGCGACACCAAAGGTCCAGAATAAAATGAAGGAGATGATTAGGTGGAGTCTGCTGACAAAGTTTACCAGTCAGTAAAAGAAGGTGTGAGAAGTAGCTTCCGTCATTTATTCTGAGATCCAGCAGAGTGGGACAGACTGGAGGTCTAGAAGTGATGCAACGCTCATGAAACACACAAGAGGTGGATTTCCTTTATTTATTTATTTATTCTTACACAATCTCTTTTTTTATTGTTGCTCCAATTTCCATCAAGACCGTCTCCATTTCCTGCAGCTCCTTGTCCTCCTGGTTAATAGCAGTGATGGTTCCCTCTGCACCTGCAGGACTTCCTCTGAGGACACGACTGCTGCAGTCTCTGGCTTCACCCTCTCCAACCACAGCTGCAGCCCTGCCCACCCAGCTGGAGCACCCAGGAACTAAAAAGAAATATTATTTACCGCTAAATTAACTGCTACCAGTCTTAGATCTACCGACTAAGATATCCAGTCTGACTTTTTTTACTTTTTACACAAACTATGAACTGGTTCTAAAGAGAAAGTGGTTGGCTAATGCCAAGAGTTACTTTTCTATGTTTCATCACCATGAAGTTTTCTGGAAATATTTGTATAATTACTTGACATCAATTACTTATGAATTAGATAGTTCCTTTATGACCGGTGTCAGAGCTTGGTCCGCATCGCCGGCAGTAAATCGGAGTCTTTTCCAGTGAGGGTTGGACTCACTCGCCAAGGCTGCCCTTTGTCACCGATTCTGTTCATAGGTGCAGCCGAGGTGTCGAGGGGATCCGGTTTGGTGGCTTCAGGATTGGGTTTCTGCTCTTTGCAGATGATGTGGTTCTGTTGGCTTCATTGGGCCGTGATCTTCAGCTCTCACTGGAGCAATTCACAGCCGAGTGTGAAGCGGCTGGGATGAGAATCAGCACCTCCAAGTCCGAGACCATGGTCCTCAGCCGGAAAAGGGTGGAGTGCCTTCTCTGGGTGGGCAATGAGGTCCTGCCCCAAGGGGAGGAGTTCATGTATCTCAGGGTCTTGTTCACGAGTGAGGGAAGGATGGAGCGGGAGATGGACAGGAGGATCTGTGCAGCGTCTGCAGTGATGTGGACTCTGCATCGGTCTGTCGTGGTGAAGAAGGAGCTGAGCCAAAAGGCAAAGCTCTCAATTTACCGGTCGATCTACGTTCCTACCCTCACCTATGGCCACGAGCTGTGGGTAATGACCAGAAGAACAAGATCACAAATACAAGCGGCTGAAATGAGTTTTCTCCGCAGGGTGGCCGGGCTCTCCCTTAGAAATAGGGTGAGAAGCTCGGTGATCCAGGAGGGGCTCAGAGTAGAGTCACTGCTCCTCCACATCGAAAGGAGCCAGATGAGGTGGCTCGGGCATCTGGTTAGGATGCCTCCTGGACGCCTCCCTGGTGAGGTGTTCCGGGCACGTCCCACTGGAAAGAGGCCCCGGGGAAGACCTAGGACACGCTGGATGGACTACATCTCTCGGCTGCCCTCAGGATGTCACGGTGTATAGCTGGGGTTGAGATTTCCCAGCCGTCCCTGAAGGCATTCTCCCTCCAGCGGCGCTCTGATTGCTGATGCGCTCCACCTGCGCTATGCGCTTTAAATACCAGTGAGTGACAACTCTTCCCTGCCAGATCATCTCAGTTTAACCCCTGATCTCCTGTCTGCCAAACCTGTGTTCTGATCTTCGACCTGTTTTTGTCCTGGATATCCTGACTCTGCCTGCCCCCTGTCTGGTGACTCTGTTTGTCTGTCGTTTGGATTCTGCTGGTACTCTGACCCCTGGACTGTCCCCAGGATTTGGATTTGGATTACGGAACCTGTCTCTCTCCCTTCTGGAATATCTGGAGGATTTACCTGGATCTTTCCAGAGGATTTAATCCGTTGTGGATATTTTATATTATTATATTTGTCACTATCAGACCCAACCAACTCTGTTTTGGTTCAGCAGTTTCCACAGCCCCAGCGGAGCCCCATTGCTGCCACCTCGGTTCCTGAAAACCTCCCGGCCGGCTTCCATCCCCTCTGCTGGTACATGAGCAATTATCTTACACATTCCCGCCTGATCACACTTAATCTCACCTTGGTTCTCCTACCCTCTCAGGCTAGCGGACTGTGAGACCAGACTCGGCTCCACTGGATATACTCTCATCTTTACAATAAAAACCTTTTATCACCCAATCATCAGTTCTGACAATTATTGTGGTCCAGTTTGTTGAACCCTGACACAGGATCCCCCCGAACGAGCTGGTGAATGTGGCTGGGGAGAGGGAAGTCTGGAAAGATAAGAAGAAGATAAGTGGCCGAAAAAGGATGGGATTAGTTTTCTGCTTCTTCTGGGTATCAAATATAAGAAACTCATTCACATAGTTAAACTTGCAGAAGTGCAATAACAAACTTTTCTTTTTCTGATGTCCTTATGGCTACAAGCTATTCATAAATCTTGTTTGCTCAACAGCTGCAGTAAGATGGAAGAGTTAAGAGTCTTCTCCAGCAGCTGCCGGGAAGTTTAAGAGATGGAAAACAGCTCAACCCTCAGACAGCTTCAGCTGCTGCAAGAAAGCTACAAAAGCTTTTAGCAGCATCAATGCTTTTCCTTCAGGAAAGGGACATTCTAGCTTTGGCTGATGCTACACAGTCATGCCTGTGCTCTGCTGACCTCTGCTGGTTTTGCTGTGATACTTACATTTTGTTTATGTCACATCATAAATAAAAACCTATTTTGAAACCTCAACGTATATTTTTTGATATGCTGTAAAACTTTTATCATGTAAAGAGGATGGATGATGGATGATGATGGATGGATGGATGGATGGATGGATGGATGGATGGATGGATGGATGGATGGATGGGATAGTGGGAAGGTGGATGGATGGATGGATGGATGGATGGATGGATGGATGGATGGATGGATGGTTTCTTTTCATCTGTCTCTACAACTGAAATGGGAAATGCAAGTTTTAATGCCCCACTGATGATGTGAGTGTTTTACAGAAAGAAGCAAACATATAATAACATATAATATATAAAGCATGAGGGGAGATGTCATGTCAGTAAATGCTCCATGTGCTGAGAAAGACTGGAAAGACAGAGTCATGTCAATCTGTTTTTTTATTTCTCTGTGTTGCCGAGACGTCATCTACATTATACCCTAACATGATGACAGAAAAGTCATTTAGTGACAGACGTACTGCTGATGTATGATATAAAATAAATATGAGATGGCAGAGTTAGTCTGTTATCTACAAATGTTTTCACTCTTACCTTTGGAATGAATCTTTAGTTATGCTTATTAATAATCTAGTTGAAACCTCACCTTTCCTCCTTGCTGGGCCTCAAAGAGGAAAAAGGATGTGTTGTCCTTTACTTCTGGTGTGAACAGAAGCATAAAAACCAAATGTTGGGTTTCCAGTCTCACATTGTTCATGTCCTCGGAAAAGTCTGCAAAATAGATCAAAATCGTAATGGAGGAAAACAAAGCCAGCCTGGGAAAAACACCCAACCCTAACCCCTAACCACAGCAATCAGCTGTCCACCACGCTGCAAAGAAGTTAAAACCAGTGTGAACATATAAGGAAAAAAACGAAATGGTACAGTACTCATGGTACAATCAACTGAAATGCTCGACTACCTCACCATGACAGCTAAAGATGTCACAGAACCACCCAGGATGAGGGAATGCACACTGACTGGCGAGCACCTGTCAGATATACTGGCATATACCGGCACTGATAGATGCACCTGGCATGTGCAATTGAGGGAGAAGAGGGAACAAGGTAAAAACCTTTCCCACCACACAGGTAAACTAAGCTGACAATCATCAGGAGCTCCTAAAAAATAACCAAGACAGCAATAACATGTATCATAACAACAACCAAAGAACCAGAAACACACACACCTGAACCAAAGCATCTCTTAGTGTATAAAGCCACTGGACACCTCAGTGCTGAGTCAGCATGCAGAGGATGAGGAAGAAGAGGATCAGAGATGAGTGTGATCCTGCAGATATGACCAGGCAGACTACTGGATCAAGGAGGCTAAAGAAATCAAGAGGCAAACAAAGAACACCATCAGTGATGATGGGGGGCTTTCATGCTATCCCTTCTCCTGCAAAGACCATCGGACGGCAGGAAGCGTGGCTAGTTGTGGTAGAAATTTGACTTATTGCTTCATAGATTCACTTCATTAAGGGTTCATTTATCCCATTATTTCTTTCATTACATATGAATTCATTTATTCACTGATTGTTACCATATTACACTTTTTACATTGTACATTTTACTCATCATGCCTTTATTCCCTTTTAAGGTTTATTCTCTTCATATACATGCTCTGTTAAAAGTTCACAACGAGGGTAAGATGACCTTTATCTGGTCCTTCCTCAGACCCTTAGACTGGTTCTGGTGGAGACACAACTATGTGGTTGCTTTGACACCAGTCCTGGGAGTTGTGTGTCCACCCAAGGTCTTCAGGAAGTAGGATTGTTTTTCCTCTGGCCTCCCAGAATCTCTTCCGACTTCACGCAAGTCGGAAGGACCACTCTTATTACTTGCAAGTAATTTGTCGGTGTCCATTTCCCTTTAATACATTTTGTTACACCTTTACTCATTCCAGACTCTTGGTAATTCTTCTACAGCACCAACCAGGCCAGGATGTGTCAGACTGACCTCCTTGATACCATCAGCTGATAAAGACATGTCATGACACACATCGGATGATGTTTTCTGAAAGAGACTAAAGTTCCCGTTAAACCATGTCAAGGTAAAATTACAGCTCCTTTTATCCATCCATCCATTGTCTGCTGCTTATCCGGATTCAGGCTGCATGGGCAGCTGCCTAAGCAGGGAAACCCTGACTTCCCTCTCCCCGGCCACATTCACCAGTTCATCCAGGGGATCTCGAGGTGTTCCCAGGCCAGCCAGGAGATGCAGTTCGTTCAGTGTGTCCTGGGTTTTCCCCAGGGCCTCATGGCTCAGTGGGTAAAGTGGTCGTCCTGTAGCCCAAGGGTTGCCTGTTCAATCCTGGCCCGGTCGAGCTCATGTTGAGGTGTCCCTGAGTAAGGCAACGAACCCCTAATTGCTCCTGATAGAGCCTTGCATGGCAGCTTCCGCCATCAGTGTGTGAATGTGTGTGTGAATGGGTGAATGTTATGTACATGTAAAGCATTTGGATAAAAGCGCTACATAAGTACAGACCGTTGCAGAGGCCGCATCACTGCAGACGGCGCACCGATCCCCCTGTCGATCTCCCACTCCATCCTTCCCTCACTCCTGAACAAGACCCAGAGATACGTGAACTCCTCCTCTTGGGGCAGGACCTCATTGCCCACCCGGAGAAGGCACTCCACCTTTTCCGGCTGAGGACCATGGTCTCGGACTTGGAGGTGCTGATTCTCATCCCAGCCGCTTCAAACTCTGCTGCAAATCGCTCCAGTAAGAGCTGAAGATCACGGCCCAATGAAGCCAACAGAACCACATCATCCACAAAGAGCAGAGACCCAATCTTGAGGCCACCAAACCGGATCCCCTCAACACCTCGGCTGCGCCTAGAAATTCTGTACATAAAGGTTATG
Source organism: Melanotaenia boesemani (assembly GCF_017639745.1). NCBI lineage: Eukaryota > Metazoa > Chordata > Actinopteri > Atheriniformes > Melanotaeniidae > Melanotaenia > Melanotaenia boesemani. The sequence goes on from NC_055703.1 coordinate 2,019,694, forward strand.
AACAGAATCTGTGACAGAGGGCAGCCTTGGCGGAGTCCAACCCTGACTGGAAACGACTCTGATTTACTGCCTGCAATGTGGACCAAGCTCTGACACCGGTCGTACAGAGACCGGACAGCTCGTACAAGCGGGTCTGGCACTCCATACTCCCGGAGTACCCCCGCACAGGAGTCCCCAGGGACACGGTCGAACGCGTTCTCCAAGTCCACAAAGCACATGTAGATTGGTTGGGCAAACTCCCATGCCCCCTCAAAGTGTCATGATCTGTGGTGTGAGGCTCAGTTTTTCCAGCCACCCTGAACGCCTCATCTCCACCAGCTCTTGATTAGGGCTGATGCGCTTCACCTGTCCCAAGCACTATTTATACAGCCCTGCAACATTCCTCCAGTGCCAGATCGTCTTGGTTCTTCCCTGCACGTATCCCGCCTGAATATCCTGCCTACCTGCCCGCCTGACGCTGATCTGACTTTGGACCTGGATTCTGATTCTGCCTGCTCCCTGTCTGGTACTCTGCTTTGGTTGTTATTTTGGATTACTTGGCTTTCTGACCCCTGGCTTGTCTAACAGGATTGGATTTCGGATCACGGACTGATATATCTGCCCCCAACCGGACCATTCACACCCTGCCTCTGCGGTCCTCTCATTCAGGTGCTTCTGCCAGCAACCTGTATCCCTCCATTAACCTCTCCTCTGTTCAGCAGCTTTCCTTCCGCAGTCTTCCCCCTGGCGGCCCTTCTCCAACCCCTGGATTCAACACCCTGCGCCCCGTTGGATTCCCACTGCTGGTACGTGAACTCTCAATCCCTCTCAGAGTTCTCATCAGCTGCCTGCCTCCTAACTTCCATATTGTGTGTTCACAGACCCCTGAGCGGAGAAAAGCCGGATTGCACAATCTCATTATTCATCTCTGTACAATAAAGATCATATACCTATCCCTGGGAACCTGAGTATTTTTGAGTCCAAACATCCGATCCATGACAGAACGATCTGGCCAAACAATGGACTCCTCAGATCCCAGGGATTGGAGAATCAGAGTAGAGAACACTATTTGTCAGCAGGAAGCTGGTTTAAATGAACTTATCACACAGGTTAAGACTTTGGCAAGAGGGATCTCCACTCTGACGACGTCAAACGCCACAGAAACCCGCACACCCGTTAATCCTCCAACCGTAAACCCGGGCTACGAGCCTCGTATGGCGCCCCCTGAAAGGTACGCTGGAGACCCAGGTCAGTGCCGGGCCTTTCTGACACAATGTTCCCTACACTTTGAGTTACAACCCTCTTCTTTTCCCTCGGAGAGAGCCAAGGTGGCATTCGTTTTGTCCCTGTCAGGTCGAGCCAAATTATGGGGAACCGCTGAGTGGGAGAGGAAGTCATCTGTCATCGAAACCTTTCAAAGCTTCTCAGACGAATTACGCCGGGTGTTTGATCCTATCCGTCCCGATCGAGAAGCGTCACGAACTCTTCTCTCCATTAGCCAGGGTAACAGAACGGTGACGGATTACGCCATCGATTTCCGGACTTTAGCAGCTGATAGTACCTGGAACTCTTCTGCTTTGTTTGACGCTTTCTACGGTGGTTTGTCCGATCAGATTAAGGATGAGCTAGCCGCCAGAGACCCACCAAAAGACCTAAATGCTCTCATAGACATCTCAGTTCGCATTGACCAGCGTCTCCGGGAAAGATGGAGAGAGAGAGGGAGGATGCAGATCCCGAACGCCCACCGCACTCTTCATAGACCTGCTCCTCCACCCTCTGATAACCCCGCCTCTGCATCTTCGCAGGACTCTGAACCTATGCAAATCGGTCGGTCAAAATTATCCCAAGCTGAGCGAGACTGGCGTATCTCTAAAAGACTTTGTCTGTACTGCGGCCAGGCTGGCCATATCGTTCGCTCCTGTCCAGTAAAAGGAAAGGCTCAGCAGGGGTTGGGAGGACCCTGCTGAGCCGAACTCTTGTAGATTCATCCGTCTCCCGTCCAGTCTTCCACATCCAAGTCACTGCAGCGGGTCAGGAACATGAACTCTCAGTATTCATCGACTCAGGTTCTGATTCTGAATTCATAGATAAAGAACTGGCTGAACAGCTGGGCCTCCACTGCTCCCCGCTGTCAAAACCCGTGCAGGTCCGAGCGCTCGATAACCATCTTTTACATAATGTTACGTCAAGAACTGAACCCGTCCCGGTGCATATGGACAATTGCCATCATGAGACCATCCAGTTCCTCGTCATCGACTCACCACAGGTCCCGGTCATCTTTGGCATTACCTGGTTGCAATTACACAACCCCCAGATAGATTGGCGGGAGGGCAGGATAATTAACTGGGGCACTAACTGTTTGACCACTTGTCTCCGTTCTCTTTCCCCACCAGCCAACACGCCAGCTGCATCCACAGAGGCCAGTTACCCCTGTTTATCGCAGGTACCAGACCAGTATCATGACCTCAAGGAGGTCTTCAATAAGAGCAGAGCAGCCTCCCTACCACCACACCGTCCCTATGACTGTGCCATAGACCTCCTGCCGGGCACCACACCTCCCCGAGGCCGTTTGTTCTCCCTGTCTGCACCAGAGAAAAAGGCCATGGAACAGTATATCACTGAGTCACTCGCCGCTAAACTCATCCGTCCATCCTCTTCTCCAGCTGGGGCAGGATTTTTCTTCGTCGAGAAGAAGGACGGCTCACTTCAGCCATGTGTGGATTACAGGGGCCTCAATGACATAACCATCAAGAACCGTTATCCACTACCCCTCATGTCAACCACCCTGGATCTCTTGCAACAGGCTACCATATTCACCAAACTGGATCTCCGCAACGCATATCACCTGGTTCGCATCCGAGAGGGAGATGAATGGAAAACAGCCTTCAACACTCCTAATGGACACTATGAATACTTAGTGATGCCGTTTGGTTTAACCAATGCCCCCGCCGTTTTCCAGGCACTGGTTAATGATGTTTTACGAGACATGTTGAACAAGTTTGTTTTTGTTTATCTAGATGACATCCCCATCTTTTCCCAGAACCCCGAAGAGCACACATTTCATGTCCGTACTGTCCTGCAACGTCTCCTGCAGCACCACCTGTATGTTAAAGCTGAGAAGTGTGAATTTCACCGCCCTTCCGTCTCATTCCTGGGGAGCATCATCTCGGCTGACGGCGTGGAGATGGATCCTGCGAAGGTCTCTGCTGTGCGTGAGTGGCCCACACCTGTAAATAGAAAGCAACTCCAGAGGTTTCTGGGGTTCGCTAATTTCTATCGCAAGTTTATTAAAAACTACAGCGCCATAACCTCCCCTCTTCACCAGTTGACGTCAGCAAAGAAACCATACGCCTGGACCAATGATGCAGAGTCCGCCTTCCTCCAGCTGAAGCAGCAGTTCACCACAGCTCCAATTCTGCACACTCCTGATCCGGCCAGGCAGTTTATAGTGGAGGTTGACGCCTCCGATTCTGGCGTCGGCGCTGTTCTATCCCAACGGAGCGTGGACGACTCAATGGTTCACCCCTGTGCTTATTTTTCCAGGACCCTGACGCCGGCTGAACGGAACTACGACATCGGTAATCGGGAACTGCTGGCAGTCAAGTTGGCTTTGCAGGAGTGGCGTCACTGGCTGGAGGGCGCTGCAGAACCATTTCTCGTCTGGACTGACCATAAAAATCTCGAATACCTGCGCACTGCCAAGAGACTGACGCCCCGTCAGGCCCGTTGGGCCCTATTCTTTAACAGGTTTAATTTCACTCTGGCTTACCGTCCTGGCTCCAAAAATGTTAAACCCGATGCTCTCTCCCGTCAGACTATCTCCCCCGAGGATGAAGCTGAGGAGGCTGGGGCCTTCATCCTCCCTGACCGTATACGTCTGGGTGTCAATCGTGTGCAGCTGGAGGAGGAGATCAACCAGGTCCAAACTGGGGCAGTTATACCTGCCGGGTGTCCCGCTGGACGTATTTTTGTGCCGCCTCGCCTGCGATCCAAGACCCTTGTACTCTGTCATTCCTCTCGTCTGGCCTGTCATCCTGGCACTACGCGCACCTATCATCTGCTCTCTCAGAGGTTTTGGTGGCCCTCCTGTCGTCAGGATGTTCGGGACTTCGTGGCTGGCTGTCCTGTCTGTGCCCGTTCCAAATCATCCCGAATGCGGCCTGCAGGTCTCCTACATCCCCTGGCCATCCCACATCGACCCTGGTCCCACATAGCCATGGATTTTGTAACTGGTCTTCCTCCCTCCAATGGTATGACAGTCATTCTAACCATAATAGACCGTTTTTCCAAGATGGCCCATTTCATTGCTCTCCCCAAATTACCCACAGCCAAGCAGACTGCTGACCTTCTTACCACCCATGTGTTCCGCCTTCATGGCATCCCCGTGGACGTGGTCTCGGACCGGGGTCCACAGTTCGTCTCAAAGTTCTGGACCGAGTTCTGCCGCCTGCTGGGAATTCAGGTCAGCCTGTCCTCGGGGTTCCACCCGCAATCCGACGGTCAGTCTGAACGAGCCAACCAGACGCTGGAAACCTGCCTCAGATGTTTGTGCTCAGAGAACCCCTCTGCCTGGTCCCACAACCTGGCCTGGGTGGAATATGCGCACAATTCACTACCCTCCTCTGCTACAGGCCTGTCCCCGTTTCAGGTGGTCAATGGGTTCCAGCCTCCTTTGTTCTCCCCACAGGAGGATGAGGTCAGAGTCCCCTCTGCGCACTCAGCGGTCCGCCGCTGTCACCGGGTCTGGAGGCGTGCGCGCGCTGCGCTCCTGCGGGCCTCCCAGCGTTATCAGAAGGCGGCCAATCGTCATCGCAGGGCGGCTCCTCCCTACCAGGTGGGACAACGGGTTTGGCTGGCCACTAAGGATCTGCCGCTGCGTGTGGAGTGTAGGAAGCTGGCGCCCAGATTCGTGGGTCCGTTTCCCGTCACCAAGGTCGTCAACCCTGCAGCGGTGCGCCTGCGTCTCCCTGGGGCCATGCGGGTCCATCCTACCTTCCACGTCTCGCGGGTTAAGCCCGTCTTCTCCTGTCCTCTGGTGCCCTCCTCCAGACCCCCTCCGCCCGCCCCGTTCGTGGGGGGTGGGCCGGTGTACACTGTGCGCCGGATCCTGCGCTCCCGTCGCTCTGGTCGCTCCCTTCATTATCTGGTGGACTGGGCGGGCTATGGCGTGGAGGAGCGCTCCTGGATTCCTGCACGCTTTGTGGTTGATCCTGCGCTTCGGGCCCGCTTCCATCGGCGTTTTCCTTGCTCAGCCTGGTGGGTCGTCGTGAGCCGACCCTTGTGTGGGGGGTACTGTCATGATCTGTGGTGTGAGGCTCAGTTTTTCCAGCCACCCTGAACGCCTCATCTCCACCAGCTCTTGATTAGGGCTGATGCGCTTCACCTGTCCCAAGCACTATTTATACAGCCCTGCAACATTTCTCCAGTGCCAGATCGTCTTGGTTCTTCCCTGCACGTATCCCGCCTGAATATCCTGCCTACCTGCCCGCCTGACGCTGATCTGACTTTGGACCTGGATTCTGATTCTGCCTGCTCCCTGTCTGGTACTCTGCTTTGGTTGTTATTTTGGATTACTTGGCTTTCTGACCCCTGGCTTGTCTAACAGGATTGGATTTCGGATCACGGACTGATATATCTGCCCCCAACCGGACCATTCACACCCTGCCTCTGCGGTCCTCTCATTCAGGTGCTTCTGCCAGCAACCTGTATCCCTCCATTAACCTCTCCTCTGTTCAGCAGCTTTCCTTCCGCAGTCTTCCCCCTGGCGGCCCTTCTCCAACCCCTGGATTCAACACCCTGCGCCCCGTTGGATTCCCACTGCTGGTACGTGAACTCTCAATCCCTCTCAGAGTTCTCATCAGCTGCCTGCCTCCTAACTTCCATATTGTGTGTTCACAGACCCCTGAGCGGAGAAAAGCCGGATTGCACAATCTCATTATTCATCTCTGTACAATAAAGATCATATACCTATCCCTGGGAACCTGAGTATTTTTGAGTCCAAACATCCGATCCATGACACAAAGACCCTGAAGAAGGTGTAGAGCTGGTCCACTGTTCCACGACCGGGACGAAAACCACACTGCTCCTCCTTAATCTGAGGTTCGACTATCCAATGGACCCTCCTCCACCAGGAATAAGGAGTGACCAGTGACATGATGCTGAAGCATACCATGACATCCAAAGCGCTTTACAATATACATCATATTCACTCATTCACACACACATTCACACACTGATGGCAGAAGCTGCCATGCAAGGTGTTCAACTATGACCCATCAGGAGCAATTAGGGGTTCGGTGTCTTGCTCAGTGACACCTCGACATGAGCTTTACAGGCTGAGGATCGAACCGGCAACCCTCAGGCTACAAGACGACCGCTCTACCCACTGAGCCATGCCCCCCCATTTGGAGGTGTTGTATTTATTCTGTCCTCATCAGATGTGTAGACGCTCTGAAGAAGGCTCTGAAACACGTAAACATACTTTTAACTGTGGTGTGAGCAAAAGTAATGACTCGTGTGAGTGTTTTCTTCTCCCTCATCTGGATACTGAGATGTGCACCTCTTTTTTCATTTTTGCAGATGTTGGATTTTGGAATTCGAACTCCACAAAGGATTTACAAGTAGAAGCGTAACTTCTTCCCCCCTTTTGTCCATAACAAGCATCATGTATCACATTCCACACTGGCTGATATTGTTTCCTCTCAAAAGATGAAACCAGTAGAAAGTTCCCTTTGGTGAAACTTAGACTGAGGGAGATGCTGTAATGCAGGCTCATATATCTGTTTCAGAGCATAAAGGTCTTTTACTGCTGTTGTTGAGGAAGTCTCTGCTCTGAACATCAAAAGTTAGTGAGGTTGGTTGGAGGGGGGGTTTTTACTGTGGCAGTGCTGACTTCAGCTGACAAATCACTCTAAGTTGATATTTTACACTGAACCGGTTTCAGCAGCCGTTTCTCTAAAGTCAATGGAAAAGAATCACACAGACGCTCAGAAAACATCTCCTCCTTGTACTCAGATTACATTTAAATAACTTAGTTTGGGTTTTTAGTTTTTGCCACATCTTTGGGCTGCAGTTTACAAAGGGAAATGTGTGATCATTCTTATTTATGTATTCATGTAACTTGGTGTTTATTAAAGCACCAATGAAAGGAGGACAGTTTGCATTGGCCTCCGTCACTGGTTGAGACACTGGCTACCATATCAATGACTTTATCTCTACATTCATGCAAAGATGAAAGAATGAAAGCGCTCGGTGTCTAGCCCACACATCACTTTGACAAGTGGACATGCTGGGAATATAACCATCGAGCTCCCATGTTGAGAATGACCACTCTACAGCTGAAGCAACAGAATGGTGAACGGGTGTTCACTCAGTATGTGTCTAGTATGGAGGACTAAAGCTGAACAAAAAAGACACAGAAGTATGTATATATATGGTCAAAAATTAAACAAAACTAAGTAAAAAATGTTTATGTCCACCAACTAATTTATAAAAAGTTGATATTTCTATGTCATTTTCGGCTGTTTTAAATTAACTTTGTTTGAATGTCCCTATATTAAAGGTCACATAATATGCAAAACTCACCTTCTAAAGGTTTTTTAACATCATGTGTGTCCTCATAGCCTGTGTATGAGGCCCAAAAATGAGAAAAATATGTCTCCTCTCTCGCCTGCTTGTTCCACTTTCTAGCAAATGTGTGATCAAACGGGTGAGTCTGAGGTCTTTCCTCTTGTGACATAACGAAGGGAAAATCCACTTCCTTGGGTGGTGGATAATGACATTGGGCTGTGCCTTCAGCTACAAGAGTCTGCCAAACAGGCAAAATCACAGAGTGGGCGCCACCGAAAACCGGATCCTGTCTCAGAGAGGGGCGTGGCCAGGCTCAACTCATGAACATTTGAAGGTTCAAGAGTAGTACCAGAGTCATTACTACAGCAGTAGTACCAGAGTCATTACTACAGCAGTAGTACCAGAGTCATTATTACAGCAGTAGTACCAGAGTCATTATTACAGCAGTAGTACCAGAGTCATTATTACAGCAGTAGTACCAGAGTCATTATTACAGCAGTAGTACCAGGGCCATTATTACAGTGATAGTACCAGGAACATTACTACAGACGTACTACTAGGATCATTACTACAGCAGTAGTGTTTTTCATTACTAGGCCTCCGTCAGTCTTGAGGGACTATGGAGCTGCACTCTGGCTGGTGTCTCGTCTGGTGGTATAACTTCGGGTGTGGTTGATCAGCCCGATCCGGGAGTGGCAGTCCCTTCCGCATATGGTGCAGAGAAAGACTGTAGATGGTCTGCTGGTCTGGTTTGCAGCCCGCTGTTTCTGCCTCTTGGCCTCGGTCTGTTTTGCAAGCTCAGCGTCAAACTTGGCGAGACCTGCTCTAACTGTTGCCCTCCAAGCCGACTGATCCGAGGCGATGGCTTCCCAGGTGTTGAGGTTTGCTCCCAGGACTTTCAGGTCCCGCCTGCAAACGTCTTTATAGCACAGATAGGGTCTGCCTGTTGGGCGGTGCCCTTGGGCCAGTTCTCCATACAGAAGGTCTTTTGGGATCCGCCCGTCTTCCATCCGCACCATGTGACCAAGCCAGCGCAAACGTCGCTGCTTCAGCAGGGTGAACATGCTGGGGATTCCCAATCTCTCGAGGACAGCTGTGTTTGTCACCTTGTCCTGCCAGGTGATGCCCAGGATGCGTCGGAGGCAGCGCATGTGGAAGGCATTGAGTTTGTGCTCCTGTCGAGCACACAGGGTTCAAGACTCGCTACCGTACAGGAGTGTGCTCACGATGCAGGCGCTGTAGACCTGGATCTTAGTGTGCTCCGTCAGTTTGTTGTTGGACCACACTCTCTTGGTCAGTCTGGACATGGCGGTGGATGCCTTGCCGATGCGCTTGTTCAGCTCGGAGTCGAGAGAAAGGGAGTCAGAAATGGTTGAGCCGAGGTAGACAAAGTCGTGGACGACTTCCAGCTCGTGGTCTGAGATCGTGATCTGTGGCGGGTGCTCCGCGTTTTGTGCCAGGACTTGCGTCTTCTCCAGACTGATGGTGAGTCTGAAGTCCTGACATGCCTTGCTGAAGCGGTCCATGAGCCGCTGGAGTTCTTCAGCAGAGTGGGCTGTAACAGCAGCGTCATCTGCGAAGAGGACGTCTCGCAGGCACTTCATCTGGACTTTGGTCCTGGCTCTTAGTCTGGACAGGTTGAACAGCTTCCCATCGGACCTGGTTCTGAGGTAGATGCCTTCTGTGGCGTTTCCGAAAGCGTGCTTCAGCAGGACGGCGAAGAAGATACCGAACAGGGTTGGCGCCAGCACGCAGCCCTGCTTCACTCCGCTATTGATGTTGAAGGCCTCCGACGTGGAGCCATTGAAGACCACAGTCCCCTTCATGTCTTCGTGAAAGGACTGGATCACGCTGAGGAGTCTGGGTGGGCATCCAATCCTGGGCAGTATCTTGAAAAGGCCGTCCCTGCTCACCAGGTCGAAGGCCTTCGTGAGGTCGATGAAGGCAACAAACAGTGGCTGTTGTTGCTCTCTGCATTTCTCTTGCAGCTGCCTGAGAGAGAAGATCATGTCTGTGGTAGACCTGTTGGCTCGAAATCCACACTGTGATTCTGGGTAGACTCGCTCAGCAAGACCTTGCAGTCTCTTCAAGGCGACTCGAGCGAAGAGCTTGCCAACAGTGCTGAGAAGTGAGATGCCGCGGTAGTTGTTGCAATCGCCCTTGTTCTTGTACAGAGTGACGATGTAGGCGTCCCGCATGTCCTGTAGTACCTTGCCCTCTCTCCAGCACAGGCAGAGGATGTCGTGCAGCTCTGAGATGAGAATGTCCTTGCAGCACTTCAGCAAATCGGCTGGAATGCCGTCCCTCCCTGGGGCTTTGCCATTGGCGAGGGCATCCAGGGCCTGGCTGAGTTCCTGGACAGTTGGCTCCTCATCGAGTTTTTTGAGTACTGGCAGGCACTCAATTGCGTTCAGGGCATCTTCGGTGGCCACTTTCTCTCTGGCGTAGAACTCGGAGTAGTGCTCCACCCATCACTCCATCTGCTGTGCCCGGTCTTGGATGACGTCACCAGTGGCCGACTTCAAGGGAGCAATTTTCTTCTGCATCGGACCAAGAGCCTGCTTGATCCCCTCGTACATTCCTTTGATGGTTCCTGTGCCGGCTGCGATCTGTATCAAGGAGCAGAGCTGGAGCCAGTAGTCGTTAGCGCACCGCCCAGCCGTCCTCTGGACCTTCCTGCAGGCAGCCCGGAGTGCCTGGAGGGTGTGTTCACTGGGGAAGGCCTTGTAGACTGCTAGTGCGCCTCTTCTCTTCAAGGACCGGTGTCAGCTCTGCAGAGTGAGCCTCAAACCAGTCTGCTGACTTGCTGGTCTTCTTGCCATAGGTGGTCATGGCAACATTATAGACAGCCTCTTTGAAGTATTCCCATCTTTCTTGGGCACAGGTTGTAAATGGACCTGGGAGGGATTTTTTTATAGTTCTCACAAATTTTTTGAGCTTCTCCTGGTCTTGTATTCTGCTGGTGTCGATTCTGGGTCTGCCCTCCTTCTTGCTGCGATGCATTTTCTTTGCTCGCAGTTTCACTCTGCAGCATACAAGGGAGTGATCGGTGTTGCAGTCAGCGCTCTGGTAGGTAAGTGTGAGTGTGACGTTGAAAAGGCTGGATCGCCTGGTAAGGATCAGGTCGAGCTGGTGCCAGTGCTTGGATCTGGGATGCCTCCAGGATACTTTGTGCTGGGGCTTGGTGTTAAAGAATGTGTTGCTGATACACAGGCCATAGTGGCAGCACAGCTCAAGCAGGCGTTGACCATTTTCAGTGTTTTTCATTAGTAAACCTTTATTTAACTAGATAAAAAAAAAAACATTGAGATCAAGGTCTCTTTTACAAGGGTGACCTGGCCAAGAGGTCAGCAGCACATGTCGTAAGAGCAGTTATATAGAGGTGATGGTATTACATAAAACATACAAATTTGGAGGTGCAGTAGTGTTTTCAAATGCAGACGCTGTGACAAAACAACAAATAATTTAGGATTTAAAACACAGGCACTGTTTAGTAGTCTCACACTGTCTATCCCTCCAGATAGATGGAAAAGCTCCAAGTGGAATCAGTTCAGAGAGTTTCAGTTCAGTCAGTAAAGTATTCCACGCAAAGGGAGCAGCAGAGCTAAAATCTCTTTCTCCAAATTCTGTCCTTAATCTAGGAACAGATAAAACAAGTGGAGTACAAGAACGCAAGGCATAGCAACGGCTTGTTTTCTGCAATAAAGTGCATAAGTAAGGGGGGATCAAGCCTAAAAGAGCCTTATAAATAAGGGTCATCCAATGTGCATATCTACGAGCAGTCAGAGAAGGCAAGTTTAATTTCAGTTACAATTCACAATGGTGGGTGAGACGACTGCAGCCAGGGACAAATCTCAGTGCTGAATAAAAAACAGTGTCCAAGGACTGGAGACATTTGGACGATGCACTCAGATACAGCACATCTCCATAGTCAAGAATAGGTAAAAAGGTTGCTGACACTAATTTCGCTCTGACCTTGAGAGAGAAGCAGGTTCTATTTCTAAAAAAGAACCCAAGCTTCACACGAAGTTTAGTGACAAGATTACTTAAATGTGCTTTGAACACAAGCTCCTGATCTAGAATAAAACCCAAGTACTTATAATTTTAAACCTGCTCTGTAGGTTTTCCTTTGGATGTTATTTTATTGGTAATATTCTGTGCCAGCACCTTTGAATGAGAGAAAACCATGAGCTTGGTTTTTTCTATATTTAAAACCAATTTAAGATCATATAAACGAGACTGAATAACATTAAAAGCAGCTTGCAAAAACTGGGGACACCACTTTGGTGACCTCCTGAAAAGAAGAGGCAGTGTCAGTCACCTGGACACACTGTGCTCCATCAGTTAGGTAGTTTGTAAACCAGGCAGCCCTTGACCCTAAATTTCCTAAATGGAATATGTTTATTGGCTATACGTCAAAATTCATCATAAAAATATTCCAGAGCTAGCTCTACATCCTACATAGAGCAACTTTACTCCATTCAACAGCAGCTAGATCATACATAAAAGCTGAGATGCAAAAGTTTTTAACGTCTCTTTTGTATATATTATATTGGACCTTAGCTTTGGAAGCTTGGAATTTCTTAGAGCTGCAATGGTACAATGATTACTCAGGTAGTTGGCAAACACACCTGTATCCGTGTACTTGTGGGGAGCGTTTGTTAAGACAAGGTGAAGTAAAGAAGATTTTGGTGGGTTTTTAGTATTGGGCTGAGTTGAGGAATTGATCAATTGAGTCAGATTTAGTGAATCACAGACAGCTTTGAGATTATAAGACGAGGTGGTCAACCAGTCAAGATTTAAATCTTCAACCAGAAGAAGTCCACTAGAATTAAACCCAGTCACACAACATGCAAGAGAGGCTAGGGCTTCATGGGAGGCAGAGCGAGGTCTATAACAACCTAGATGGGCTGTTAGAAAATTCTGACTTCAGGGCAAGGAGTTCAATTTGTTTGGGGATGAAGAGTGAAGATAACTGGGGAACATGGAACTTGTTTTTCATGTATATAGCCACTCTCCACCTTTTCAAGGACGATCACACCGGAAGACATTATACCAATCAATAGCAATGCATTACAGTCATTATTACAGCAGCAGTACCAGGATCATTATTACAGCAGTACCAAGGATGCTAGCTGGTTTTAAAGTCTGCCACCACCAGACCAGCACCGATCCCCCTCTACTATCGCACCAGGATGCGGTCTACCACCGTCAGACTGTAGACCAGATCTGGTCCAGACTGTTAACGTAAAGATGTTTCCATGTCTCTCAGATGTGACCACAGTTATCACAGCAGTGATGGAGAGACGATCATTTCCTTTATCCCTCCATGAAATCTGGTCCACCTCTGGACACCCATGTAAAAAAGTCTAGCTGCGCCACTGGAAAAAAAAAAAGAAAAAGAAAGTAAGCTTAAGCTATTAGACCTGGCCACCTCATAAAGTGTCCAGATCTGAATCTCTAGGTTTCAGGAGAGGGAGCCCGGTGTAAAAGAGGGGTTAAACTAAATGTTAGATCTACAGGAGGTTCTCGTGGAGGTGCTGGATCCTCCTCCTCTGTAGGCATCAGAAAGTTTCTGGGCTGGATTTAGTCTCCTGTCCCCGGCGGGAGGCGGCAGCGCGCGCGGACTGACGACACCGTGTTTTCACTCCTGCTTCCTGGCAAACAGCGTGACCTCCGTCCTGGGAGGAATGTGGGAATAGTTTCCTCCGGAGCTCGGTCTGGGTCGTTTCTCTGAGGTAGGTGTCAGGTTTTATCTGGAATATTCTGGCTGCTGAGAGGAGGATCGTTCAGGTTTGGATCCGGTTCCTCCGGTTCAAACAGGCGACACGCGACCGAGACTTCGCCCAGCTTTAGATTTAATGCTTCGTTTAGCAGAATTCGGTGCGAAATTTTAACATTTCTTCGTTATTTAAACTAAAACCCCGATAAAACCGGGAAATTCCCCACATCAGAAACATCCCGCGTTTCAGCAACATTTCATCCACTTTCTTTGTTCGGTGGACTTCTCTGTTTCTGTTTGTTGGGCTTTATGTCCCAGACATTTATTCATGTGAGCTCGTTTTCTTTATTTTTAAAGCGGGTTGAAGTCATGTCGGTGTGAATGAGCTCGCCAGGACGTTTCCTCCTCACGGAGTCCCATCCTGCAGCCTCATGTTCTTACAAGTCTGGGTCTACTTTAGTTACGGAATGTGTATCAGTGATTAATGTTTAGGTTAAAGGCTCAACCTAAACATTACACTTCTGAGGACTGATTTTGAGGATATTTATTATATAATTTACTAAGCTGATACAGAAACATCACAGGATCTTACAGCCACGAATTTGAATAAATTTTCACACAAGACTTAATTCTTCTAAGTGACATGAAGGTCCAGGTGTGCCATGTGGAGATCTAGTCAGTGTAGACTTCTTTCTTTTTTCATAAATGTTGATCCTTTGCACCGAGAACACGTTTATCTGAAACAAAAGCTTTAATAAGCCATCTTTGATTCATTTCTGGTTTAGCATAATTTTAGGGGTTAGTGTACTACAAACTCAAGTCAAATGTAAAATGTAAATAAGACCAGATTACAATGATTTATAAATATAATCAAACCATATATTATTTTAGCATGTGATGAAAATATGAGCTGATAGTGAATCTGATGGAAAAAGTTGGACCAGGAGCAACAAAAGGCTGGAAAAGTACCTGGTACAAACCAGAAACACCTGGAGGAGCATTGGACAACTAACCAGGTTACCTGGCAACAGGTCAGTAACATGACTGGTATAAAAGGAGCATTTCAGAGAGGCAGAGTCTCTCAGATAGAAAGATGGACAGAGCTTCATCAATCTGAGACAAACTGGATCTAAAACTGGAACACTTTCAGAAAAATGTTCCTCAGACTTTGAAGATCCACCATCTGCAGTGTAGAATATCATCAGAAGATTCAGAGAATCAGGAGGAATCTCTGTGTGCATGGGACAAGGCTGGATGATGGTGATCTTCTGCATTAAAAGAAGACATGATTCTCTACTGGAAACCACTGCATGGACTCAGGAAGACTTCCAGAAACCACTGTCTGTGAACACAGTTCACCCTGAAACCCAGAAATGCAGGTTAAAGCTCCATCATGGAGAGAAGAAGCCAGATGTGAACAGGATCCAGAACCAGCTTCTTCCATCTTCTCTGGACCAAAGCTCATTTAAAATGGTCTGAAAACCTGGATGAAGATGTGAAAATCTAAATCATTGCATTCTGGTTTTATTTACATTTTACACAACTTGCCGGAGTTGTAGTCAACAACACTTTAAGACCTGTTTGTGACTCAGCCTTTTTCAAATAAGTGGTCAGTTAAAATCTCTGGAAACATTCCTACATAAAATAAAATCATCTGGTAGCTACTGGATTTTAGCAGGGCTGTTCACACCATCTGTCCATCATGTCTCTGGGGAGCTGGTTAGCATCAGAGGTCACCAGGTTTTTGATGGATGGACTACAAGGCGGGGTGAGGGGGTGATTCCGGAAACCAGACACTGTAATAGAGGCAATCATTAGATTAGTCAGATGGTGAGATGGTTTCTGGTCTGAATGTTTCAGAGTGCAGAAGATGCCAGTTCCCATGGCTCATCAGCGGGTCCTTTACTGCCTCGTTCTATATCTGTTGTTCTAACACAGCTGTGCTTAAAGAAATACAGTAGTTTGGTTAAAGGAACGCAGGTTTTAACTTAAAGGAACGCAGGTTTTTACTTAAAGGAACGCAGGTTTTTACTTAAAGGAACACAGGTTTTAACTTAAAGGAAGGCAGGTTTTAACTTAAAGGAAGGCAGGTTTTTACTTAAAGGAACGCAGGTTTTAACTTAAAGGAACGCAGGTTTTTACTTAAAGGAACGCAGGTTTTTACTTAAAGGAACGCAGGTTTTTACTTAAAGGAACACAGGTTTTAACTTAAAGGAAGGCAGGTTTTTACTTAAAGGAACGCAGGTTTTAACTTAAAGGAAGGCAGGTTTTTACTTAAAGGAATGCAGGTTTTTACTTAAAGGAACGCAGGTTTTAACTTAAAGGAAGGCAGGTTTTTACTTAAAGGAATGCAGGTTTTTACTTAAAGGAACGCATGTTTTTACTTAAAGGAACGCAGGTTTTAACTTAAAGGAAGGCAGGTTTTTACTTAAAGGAATGCAGGTTTTTACTTAAAGGAACGCAGGTTTTTACTTAAAGGAACGCAGGTTTTTACTTAAAGGAACGCAGGTTTTAACTTAAAGGAATGCAGGTTTTAACTTAAAGGAAGGCAGGTTTTTACTTAAAGGAACGCAGGTTTTTACTTAACAGAAGGCAGGTTTTTACTTAAAAGAACGCAGGTTTTAACTTAAAGGAAGGCAGGTTTTAACGTAAAGGAACGCAGGTTTTAACTTAAAGGAAGGCAGGTTTTAACGTAAAGGAACGCAGGTTTTTACTTAAAGGAACGCAAGTTTTAACTTAAAGGAAGGCAGGTGTTTACTTAAAGGAACGCAGGTTTTTACTTAAAGGAACGCAGGTTTTTACTTAAAGGAAGGCAGGTTTTTACTTAAAGGAACGCAAGTTTTAACTTAAAGGAACGCAGGTGTTTACTTAAAGGAACGCAGGTTTTAACTTAAAGGAACTCACGTTTTAACTTAAAGGAAGGCAGGTTTTTACTTAAAGGAACGCAGGTTTTTACATAAAGGAATGCAGGTTTTTACATAAAGGAATGCAGGTTTTTACTTAAAGAACGCAGGTTTTAACTTAAAGGAAGGCAGGTTTTAACGTAAAGGAACGCAGGTTTTAACTTAAAGGAAGGCAGGTTTTAACGTAAAGGAACGCAGGTTTTAACTTAAAGGAAGGCAGGTTTTTACTTAAAGGAATGCAGGTTTTTACTTAAAGGAACGCAGGTTTTTACTTAAAGGAACGCAGGTTTTTACTTAAAGGAACACAGGTTTTAACTTAAAGGAAGGCAGGTTTTAACTTAAAGGAAGGCAGGTTTTTACTTAAAGGAACGCAGGTTTTAACTTAAAGGAACGCAGGTTTTAACTTAAAGGAACGCAGGTTTTAACTTAAAGGAACGCAGGTTTTTACTTAAAGGAACACAGGTTTTAACTTAAAGGAAGGCAGGTTTTTACTTAAAGGAACGCAGGTTTTAACTTAAAGGAAGGCAGGTTTTTACTTAAAGGAACGCAGGTTTTAACTTAAAGGAACGCAGGTTTTAACTTAAAGGAAGGCAGGTTTTTACTTAAAGGAATGCAGGTTTTTGCTTAAAGGAACGCAGGTTTTTACTTAAAGGAACGCAGGTTTTTACTTAAAGGAACACAGGTTTTAACTTAAAGGAAGGCAGGTTTTAACTTAAAGGAAGGCAGGTTTTTACTTAAAGGAACGCAGGTTTTAACTTAAAGGAACGCAGGTTTTTACTTAAAGGAACGCAGGTTTTTACTTAAAGGAACGCAGGTTTTTACTTAAAGGAACACAGGTTTTAACTTAAAGGAAGGCAGGTTTTTACTTAAAGGAACGCAGGTTTTAACTTAAAGGAAGGCAGGTTTTTACTTAAAGGAATGCAGGTTTTTACTTAAAGGAACGCAGGTTTTAACTTAAAGGAAGGCAGGTTTTTACTTAAAGGAATGCAGGTTTTTACTTAAAGGAACGCATGTTTTTACTTAAAGGAACGCAGGTTTTAACTTAAAGGAAGGCAGGTTTTTACTTAAAGGAATGCAGGTTTTTACTTAAAGGAACGCAGGTTTTTACTTAAAGGAACGCAGGTTTTTACTTAAAGGAACGCAGGTTTTAACTTAAAGGAATGCAGGTTTTAACTTAAAGGAAGGCAGGTTTTTACTTAAAGGAACGCAGGTTTTTACTTAACAGAAGGCAGGTTTTTACTTAAAAGAACGCAGGTTTTAACTTAAAGGAAGGCAGGTTTTAACGTAAAGGAACGCAGGTTTTAACTTAAAGGAAGGCAGGTTTTAACGTAAAGGAACGCAGGTTTTTACTTAAAGGAACGCAAGTTTTAACTTAAAGGAAGGCAGGTGTTTACTTAAAGGAACGCAGGTTTTTACTTAAAGGAACGCAGGTTTTTACTTAAAGGAAGGCAGGTTTTTACTTAAAGGAACGCAAGTTTTAACTTAAAGGAACGCAGGTGTTTACTTAAAGGAACGCAGGTTTTAACTTAAAGGAACTCACGTTTTAACTTAAAGGAAGGCAGGTTTTTACTTAAAGGAACGCAGGTTTTTACATAAAGGAATGCAGGTTTTTACATAAAGGAATGCAGGTTTTTACTTAAAAGAACGCAGGTTTTAACTTAAAGGAAGGCAGGTTTTAACGTAAAGGAACGCAGGTTTTAACTTAAAGGAAGGCAGGTTTTAACGTAAAGGAACGCAGGTTTTAACTTAAAGGAAGGCAGGTTTTTACTTAAAGGAATGCAGGTTTTTACTTAAAGGAACGCAGGTTTTTACTTAAAGGAACGCAGGTTTTTACTTAAAGGAACACAGGTTTTAACTTAAAGGAAGGCAGGTTTTAACTTAAAGGAAGGCAGGTTTTTACTTAAAGGAACGCAGGTTTTAACTTAAAGGAACGCAGGTTTTAACTTAAAGGAACGCAGGTTTTAACTTAAAGGAACGCAGGTTTTTACTTAAAGGAACACAGGTTTTAACTTAAAGGAAGGCAGGTTTTTACTTAAAGGAACGCAGGTTTTAACTTAAAGGAAGGCAGGTTTTTACTTAAAGGAACGCAGGTTTTAACTTAAAGGAACGCAGGTTTTAACTTAAAGGAAGGCAGGTTTTTACTTAAAGGAATGCAGGTTTTTGCTTAAAGGAACGCAGGTTTTTACTTAAAGGAACGCAGGTTTTTACTTAAAGGAACGCAGGTTTTAACTTAAAGGAATGCAGGTTTTAACTTAAAGGAAGGCAGGTTTTAACTTAAAGGAAGGCAGGTTTTTACTTAAAGGAACGCAGGTTTTTACTTAACAGAAGGCAGGTTTTTACTTAAAAGAACGCAGGTTTTAACTTAAAGGAAGGCAGGTTTTAACGTAAAGGAACGCAGGTTTTAACTTAAAGGAAGGCAGGTTTTAACGTAAAGGAACGCAGGTTTTTACTTAAAGGAACGCAAGTTTTAACTTAAAGGAAGGCAGGTGTTTACTTAAAGGAACGCAGGTTTTTACTTAAAGGAACGCAGGTTTTTACTTAAAGGAAGGCAGGTTTTTACTTAAAGGAAGGCAGGTTTTTACTTAAAGGAACGCATGTTTTTACTTAAAGGAACGCAGGTTTTTACTTAAAGGAACACAGGTTTTAACTTAAAGGAAGGCAGGTTTTAACTTAAAGGAAGGCAGGTTTTTACTTAAAGGAACGCAGGTTTTAACTTAAAGGAACGCAGGTTTTTACTTAAAGGAACGCAGGTTTTAACTTAAAGGAACGCAGGTTTTTACTTAAAGGAACACAGGTTTTAACTTAAAGGAAGGCAGGTTTTTACTTAAAGGAACGCAGGTTTTAACTTAAAGAAAGGCAGGTTTTTACTTAAAGGAACGCATGTTTTTACTTAAAGGAACGCAGGTTTTAACTTAAAGGAAGGCAGGTTTTTACTTAAAGGAATGCAGGTTTTTACTTAAAGGAACGCAGGTTTTTACTTAAAGGAACGCAGGTTTTTACTTAAAGGAAGGCAGGTTTTAACTTAAAGGAATGCAGGTTTTAACTTAAAGGAAGGCAGGTTTTAACTGAAAGGAACGCAGGTTTTAACTTAAAGGAAGGCAGGTTTTTACTTAAAGGAACGCAGGTTTTTACTTAACAGAAGGCAGGTTTTTACTTAAAAGAACGCAGGTTTTAACTTAAAGGAAGGCAGGTTTTAACGTAAAGGAACGCAGGTTTTAACTTAAAGGAAGGCAGGTTTTAACGTAAAGGAACGCAGGTTTTAACTTAACGGAAGGCAGGTTTTTACTTAAAGGAAGGCAGGTTGTAACGTAAAGGAACGCAAGTTTTAACTTAAAGGAACGCAGGTTTTAACTTAAAGGAACGCAAGTTTTCACTTAAAGGAAAGCAGGTTTTAACTTAAAGGAACGCAAGTTTTTACTTAAAGGAAGGCAGGTTTTTACTTAAAGGAACGCAGGTTTTAACTTAAAGGAATGCAGGTTTTAACTTAAAGGAACGCAGGTTTTTACTTAAAGGAACGCAGGTTTTTACTTAACGGAAGGCAGGTTTTTACTTAAAGGAACGCAGGTTTTAACTTAAAGGAACGCAGGTTTTTACTTAAAGGAACGCAGGTTTTAACTTAAAGGAACGCAGGTTTTAACTTAAAGGAACGCAGGTTTTAACTTAAAGGAAGGCAGGTTTTTACTTAAAGGAACACAGGTTTTTACTTAAAGGAAGGCAGGTTTTTACTTAAAGGAACGCAAGTTTTAACTTAAAGGAACGCAGGTGTTTACTTAAAGGAACGCTGGTTTTAACTTAAAGGAACTCACGTTTTAACTTAAAGGAAGGCAGGTTTTTACTTAAAGGAACGCAGGTTTTTACATAAAGGAATGCAGGTTTTTACATAAAGGAATGCAGGTTTTTACTTAAAAGAACGCAGGTTTTAACTTAAAGGAAGGCAGGTTTTAACGTAAAGGAACGCAGGTTTTAACTTAAAGGAAGGCAGGTTTTAACGTAAAGGAACGCAGGTTTTAACTTAATGGAAGGCAGGTTTTTACTTAAAGGAACGCAGGTTTTAACGTAAAGGAACGCAAGTTTTAACTTAAAGGAACGCAGGTCTTTACTTAAAGGAACGCAAGTTTTCACTTAAAGGAACGCAGGTGTTTACTTAAAGGAACGCAGGTTTTAACTTAAAGGAAAGCAGGTTTTTACTTAAAGGAACGCAAGTTTTTACTTAAAGGAAGGCAGGTTTTTACTTAAAGGAACGCAGGTTTTAATTTAAAGGAACGCAAGTTTTCACTTAAAGGAACACAGGTTTTAACTTAAAGGAACGCAGGTTTTTACTTAACGGAAGGCAGGTTTTTACTTAAAGGAACGCAGGTTTTAACTTAAAGGAACGCAGGTTTTTACTTAAAGGAATGCAGGTTTTAACTTAAAGGAACACAGGTTTTAACTTAAAGGAACGCAGGTTTTAACTTAAAGGAAGGCAGGTTTTTACTTAAAGGAAGGCAGGTTTTTACTTAAAGGAACGCAGGTTTTAACTTAAAGGAACGCAGGTTTTTACTTAAAGGAACGCAGGTTTTAACTTAAAGGAACGCAGGTTTTTACTTAAAGGAACACAGGTTTTAACTTAAAGGAAGGCAGGTTTTTACTTAAAGGAACGCAGGTTTTAACTTAAAGGAAGGCAGGTTTTTACTTAAAGGAACGCATGTTTTTACTTAAAGGAACGCAGGTTTTTACTTAAAGGAATGCAGGTTTTTACTTAAAGGAACGCAGGTTTTTACTTAAAGGAACGCAGGTTTTTACTTAAAGGAACGCAGGTTTTAACTTAAAGGAATGCAGGTTTTAACTTAAAGGAAGGCAGGTTTTAACTTAAAGGAAGGCAGGTTTTTACTTAAAGGAACGCAGGTTTTTACTTAACAGAAGGCAGGTTTTTACTTAAAAGAACGCAGGTTTTAACTTAAAGGAAGGCAGGTTTTAACGTAAAGGAACCCAGGTTTTAACTTAAAGGAAGGCAGGTGTTTACTTAAAGGAACGCAGGTTTTAACTTAAAGGAAAGCAGGTTTTTACTTAAAGGAACGCAAGTTTTTACTTAAAGGAAGGCAGGTTTTTACTTAAAGGAACGCAGGTTTTAATTTAAAGGAACGCAAGTTTTCACTTAAAGGAACACAGGTTTTAACTTAAAGGAACGCAGGTTTTTACTTAACGGAAGGCAGGTTTTTACTTAAAGGAACGCAGGTTTTAACTTAAAGGAACGCAGGTTTTTACTTAAAGGAACGCAGGTTTTAACTTAAAGGAAGGCAGGTTTTAACTTAAAGGAACGCAGGTTTTAACTTAAAGGAAGGCAGGTTTTTACTTAAAGGAAGGCAGGTTTTTACTTAAAGGAACGCAGGTTTTAACTTAAAGGAACGCAGGTTTTTACTTAAAGGAACGCAGGTTTTAACTTAAAGGAACGCAGGTTTTTACTTAAAGGAACACAGGTTTTAACTTAAAGGAAGGCAGGTTTTTACTTAAAGGAACGCAGGTTTTAACTTAAAGGAAGGCAGGTTTTTACTTAAAGGAACGCATGTTTTTACTTAAAGGAACGCAGGTTTTTACTTAAAGGAACGCAGGTTTTAACTTAAAGGAATGCAGGTTTTAACTTAAAGGAAGGCAGGTTTTAACTTAAAGGAAGGCAGGTTTTTACTTAAAGGAACGCAGGTTTTTACTTAACAGAACGCAGGTTTTTACTTAAAAGAACGCAGGTTTTAACTTAAAGGAAGGCAGGTTTTAACGTAAAGGAACCCAGGTTTTAACTTAAAGGAAGGCAGGTTTTAACGTAAAGGAACGCAGGTTTTTACTTAAAGGAACGCAAGTTTTAACTTAAAGGAAGGCAGGTGTTTACTTAAAGGAACGCAGGTTTTTACTTAAAGGAACGCAGGTTTTTACTTAAAGGAAGGCAGGTTTTTACTTAAAGGAAGGCAGGTTTTTACTTAAAGGAACGCATGTTTTTACTTAAAGGAACGCAGGTTTTTACTTAAAGGAACACAGGTTTTAACTTAAAGGAAGGCAGGTTTTAACTTAAAGGAAGGCAGGTTTTTACTTAAAGGAACGCAGGTTTTAACTTAAAGGAACGCAGGTTTTTACTTAAAGGAACGCAGGTTTTAACTTAAAGGAACGCAGGTTTTTACTTAAAGGAACACAGGTTTTAACTTAAAGGAAGGCAGGTTTTTACTTAAAGGAACGCAGGCTTTAACTTAAAGGAAGGCAGGTTTTAACTTAAAGGAACGCATGTTTTTACTTAAAGGAACGCAGGTTTTAACTTAAAGGAAGGCAGGTTTTTACTTAAAGGAATGCAGGTTTTTACTTAAAGGAACGCAGGTTTTTACTTAAAGGAACGCAGGTTTTTACTTAAAGGAAGGCAGGTTTTAACTTAAAGGAATGCAGGTTTTAACTTAAAGGAAGGCAGGTTTTAACTTAAAGGAACGCAGGTTTTAACTTAAAGGAAGGCAGGTTTTTACTTAAAGGAACGCAGGTTTTTACTTAACAGAAGGCAGGTTTTTACTTAAAAGAACGCAGGTTTTAACTTAAAGGAAGGCAGGTTTTAACGTAAAGGAAGGCAGGTTTTAACTTAAAGGAAGGCAGGTTTTAACTTAACGGAAGGCAGGTTTTTACTTAAAGGAAGGCAGATTGTAACGTAAAGGAACGCAAGTTTTAACTTAAAGGAAGGCAGGTTTTAACGTAAAGGAACGCAAGTTTTCACTTAAAGGAACGCAGGTGTTTACTTAAAGGAACGCAGGTTTTAACTTAAAGGAAGGCAGGTTTTTACTTAAAGGAACGCAGGTTTTAACTTAAAGGAATGCAGGTTTTAACTTAAAGGAACGCAGGTTTTTACTTAAAGGAACGCAGGTTTTTACTTAACGGAAGGCAGGTTTTTACTTAAAGGAACGCAGGTTTTAACTTAAAGGAACGCAGGTTTTTACTTAAAGGAACGCAGGTTTTAACTTAAAGGAACGCAGGTTTTAACTTAAAGGAACGCAGGTTTTAACTTAAAGGAAGGCAGGTTTTTACTTAAAGGAAGGCAGGTTTTTACTTAAAGGAACACAGGTTTTTACTTAAAGGAAGGCAGGTTTTTACTTAAAGGAACGCAAGTTTTAACTTAAAGGAACGCAGGTGTTTACTTAAAGGAACGCAGGTTTTAACTTAAAGGAACTCACGTTTTAACTTAAAGGAAGGCAGGTTTTTACTTAAAGGAACGCAGGTTTTTACATAAAGGAATGCAGGTTTTTACATAAAGGAATGCAGGTTTTTACTTAAAAGAACGCAGGTTTTAACTTAAAGGAAGGCAGGTTTTAACGTAAAGGAACGCAGGTTTTAACTTAAAGGAAGGCAGGTTTTAACGTAAAGGAACGCAGGTTTTAACTTAATGGAAGGCAGGTTTTTACTTAAAGGAAGGCAGGTTTTAACGTAAAGGAACGCAAGTTTTAACTTAAAGGAACGCAGGTCTTTACTTAAAGGAACGCAAGTTTTCACTTAAAGGAACGCAGGTGTTTACTTAAAGGAACGCAGGTTTTAACTTAAAGGAAAGCAGGTTTTTACTTAAAGGAACGCAAGTTTTTACTTAAAGGAAGGCAGGTTTTTACTTAAAGGAACGCAGGTTTTAACTTAAAGGAATGCAGGTTTTAACTTAAAGGAACGCAGGTTTTTACTTAAAGGAACGCAGGTTTTTACTTAACGGAAGGCAGGTTTTTACTTAAAGGAACGCAGGTTTTAACTTAAAGGAACGCGGGTTTTTACTTAAAGGAATGCAGGTTTTAACTTAAAGGAACGCAGGTTTTAACTTAAAGGAAGGCAGGTTTTTACTTAAAGGAACGCAGGTTTTTACTTAACAGAAGGCAGGTTTTTACTTAAAAGAACGCAGGTTTTAACTTAAAGGAACGCAGGTTTTAACGTAAAGGAACGCAGGTTTTAACTTAAAGGAAGGCAGGTTTTAACGTAAAGGAACGCAGGTTTTAACTTAACGGAAGGCAGGTTTTTACTTAAAGGAAGGCAGGTTGTAACGTAAAGGAACGCAAGTTTTAACTTAAAGGAACGCAGGTTTTAACTTAAAGGAACGCAAGTTTTCACTTAAAGGAACGCAGGTGTTTACTTAAAGGAACGCAGGTTTTAACTTAAAGGAAAGCAGGTTTTTACTTAAAGGAACGCAGGTTTTTACTTAAAGGAAGGCAGGTTTTTACTTAAAGGAACGCAGGTTTTAACTTAAAGGATAGCAGGTTTTAACTTAAAGGATAGCAGGTTTTT
>NC_055703.1:2044322-2211822 GCF_017639745.1 Melanotaenia boesemani
TGACTTCCTCGTCAGTTTAAACGCGACTTCCTCGTCAGTCTGAACGTGGCTTCCTCGTTAGTTTGAACTCGACTTCCTCGTCAGTTTGCACGCAGCTTCCTCGTCAGTCTGAACGCAACTTCCTCGTCAGTCTGAACGCGGCTTCCTCGTCAGTCTGAACGCGGCTTGCTCGTTACTTTAAACGCACTACCTTGTCAGTCTGAACGCGGCTCCATCGTCACTTTAAACGCGACTTCCTCGTCAGTCTGAACGCGACTTCCTCGTCAGTTTGAACGCGACTTCCTCGTCAGTCTGAACGCGGCTTCCTCGTCAGTCTGAACGAGGTTTCCTCGTCAGTCTGAACGCGGCTTCCTCGTCAGTCTGAACTCGGCTTCCTCGTCAGTTTGAACGCGACTTCCTCGTCAGTTTGCACGCGGCTTCCTCGTCAGTCTGAACGCGACTTCCTCGTCAGTCTGAACGCGGCTTCCTCGTCAGTCTGAACGCGGCTTCATCGTCAGTCTGAACGCGGCTTCCTCGTCAGTCTGAACACGACTTCCTCGTCAGTTTGAACGCTCAGTTTGAGCGTGGCTGCCTTGTCAGTCTCAACGTGACTTCTTCGTCAGTGTGAACGCGGTTTCCTCGTCAGTCTGAACGCGGTTTCCTCGTCAGTCTGAACGCGACTTCCTCGTCAGTCTGAACGCGGCTTCCTTGTCAGTCTGAACTCGGCTTCCTCGTCAGTCTGAACGCGACTTCCTCGTCAGTCTGAACGCGGCTTCCTCGTCAGTCTGAACGCGGCTTCCTCGTCAGTTTGAACGCTCAGTTTGAGCGTGGCTGCCTTGTCAGTCTCAACGCAACTTCCTCGTCAGTTTGAAAGCGACTTCCTCGTCAGTCTGAACGCGGCTTCCTCGTCAGTCTGAACTGGGCTTCCTCGTCAGGTTGAAAGCGACTTCCTCGTCAGTCTGAACGCGCCTTCCTCGTCAGTCTGAACGCGGCTTCCTCGTCAGTCTGAACGCGGCTTCCTCGTCAGTCTGAACGCGGTTTCCTCGTCAGTCTGAACGCGACTTCCTCATCAGTTTGAACCCGGCTTCCTTGTCAGTCTGAACGCGGCTTCCTCGTCAGTTTGAACGCAACTTCCTCGTCAGTTTGAAAGTGACTTCCTCGTCAGTCTGAACGCGGTTTCCTCGTCAGTCTGAACTCGGCTTCCTCGTCAGTTTGAACGCGACTTCCTCGTCAGTTTGCACGTGGCTTCCTCGTCAGTCTGAACGCGGCTTCCTCGTCCGTCTGAACGCGACTTCCTCGTCAGTTTGAACGCTCAGTTTGAGCGTGGCTGCCTTGTCACTCTCAACGCGACTTCCTCGTCAGTCTGAACGCGGCTTCCTCGTCAGTCTGAACGCGGCTTCCTCGTCAGTTTGAACGCTCAGTTTGAGCGTGGCTGCCTTGTCAGTCCCAACGCAACTTCCTCGTCAGTTTGAAAGCGACTTCCTCGTCAGTCTGAACGCGACTTCCTCATCAGTTTGAACCCGGCTTACTCGTCAGTCTGAACGAGGTTTCCTCGTCAGTTTGAATGCAACTTCCTCGTCAGTTTGAAAGTGACTTCCTCGTCAGTCTGAACTCGGCTTCCTCGTCAGTCTGAACGCGGTTTCCTCGTCAGTCTGAACTCGGCTTCCTCGTCAGTTTGAACGCGACTTCCTCGTCAGTTTGCACGCGGCTTCCTCGTCAATCTGAACGCGGCTTCCTCGTCAGTCTGAACGCGACTTCCTCGTCAGTTTGAACGCTCAGTTTGAGCGTGGCTGCCTTGTCACTCTCAACGTGACTTCTTCGTCAGTGTGAACGCGGTTTCCTCGTCAGTCTGAACGCGGTTTCCTCGTCAGTCTGAACGCGACTTCCTCGTCAGTCTGAACGCGGCTTCCTCGTCAGTCTGAACGCGGCTTCCTCGTTAGTTTGAACGCTCAGTTTGAGCGTGGCTGCCTTGTCAGTCTCAACGCAACTTCCTCGTCAGTTTGAAAGCGACTTCCTCGTCAGTCTGAACTCGGCTTCCTCGTCAGTTTGAACACGACTTCCTCGTCAGTTTGCACGTGGCTTCCTCGTCAGTCTGAACTCGGCTTCCTCGTCAGTCTGAACGCGGCTTCATCGTCAGTCTGAACGTGGCTTCCTCGTCAGTCTGAACGCGGCTTCCTCGTCAGTCTGAACGTGGCTTCCTCGTCAGTCTGAACGCGGTTTCCTCGTCAGTCTGAACGCGGTTTCCTCGTCAGTCTGAACGCGACTTCCTCGTCAGTCTGAACGCGGCTTCCTCGTCAGTCTGAACGCGACTTCCTCGTCAGTCTGAACGCGCCTTCCTCGTCAGTCTGAACGCGGCTTCATCGTCAGTCTGAACGCGGCTTCCTCGTCAGTCTGAACGCGGCTTCCCCGTCAGTCTGAACGCGGCTTCCTCGTCAGTCTGAAAGCGGTTTCCTCGTCAGTCTGAACGCTACTTCCTCGTCAGTCTGAACGCGACTTCCTCGTCAGTCTGAACGCGGCTTCCTCGTCAGTCTGAACGCGGCTTCATCGTCAGTCTGAACGCGGTTTCCTCGTCAGTCTGAACGCGACTTCCTCATCAGTTTGAACCCGGCTTCCTTGTCAGTCTGAACGCGGCTTCCTCGTCAGTTTGAACGCAACTTCCTCGTCAGTTTGAAAGTGACTTCCTCGTCAGTCTGAACGCGGTTTCCTCGTCAGTCTGAACTCGGCTTCCTCGTCAGTTTGAACGCGACTTCCTCGTCAGTTTGCACGCGGCTTCCTCGTCAGTCTGAACGCGGCTTCCTCGTCAGTCTGAACGCGACTTCCTTGTCAGTTTGAACGCTCAGTTTGAGCGTGGCTGCCTTGTCACTCTCAACGCGACTTCCTCGTCAGTCTGAACGCGGCTTCCTCGTCAGTCTGAACGCGGCTTCCTCGTCAGTTTGAACGCTCAGTTTGAGCGTGGCTGCCTTGTCAGTCCCAACGCAACTTCCTCGTCAGTTTGAAAGCGACTTCCTCGTCAGTCTGAACGCGACTTCCTCATCAGTTTTGAACCCGGCTTACTCGTCAGTCTGAACGCGGCTTCCTCGTCAGTTTGAACGCAACTTCCTCGTCAGTTTGAAAGTGACTTCCTCGTCAGTCTGAACTCGGCTTCCTCGTCAGTCTGAACGCGGTTTCCTCGTCAGTCTGAACTCGGCTTCCTCGTCAGTTTGAAAGCGACTTCCTCGTCAGTCTGAACTCGGCTTCCTCGTCACTTTGAACGCGGCTTCCTCGTCAGTCTGAACGCGACTTCCTCGTCAGTTTGAACGCTCAGTTTGAGCGTGGCTGCCTTGTCACTCTCAACGTGACTTCTTCGTCAGTGTGAACGCGGTTTCCTCGTTAGTCTGAACGCGGTTTCCTCGTCAGTCTGAACGCGACTTCCTCGTCAGTCTGAACGCGGCTTCCTCGTCAGTCTGAACGCGGCTTCCTCGTTAGTTTGAACGCTCAGTTTGAGCGTGGCTGCCTTGTCAGTCTCAACGCAACTTCCTCGTCAGTTTGAAAGCGACTTCCTCGTCAGTCTGAACTCGGCTTCCTCGTCAGTTTGAACACGACTTCCTCGTCAGTTTGCACGTGGCTTCCTCGTCAGTCTGAACTCGGCTTCCTCGTCAGTCTGAACGCGGCTTCATCGTCAGTCTGAACGTGGCTTCCTCGTCAGTCTGAACGCGGCTTCCTCGTCAGTCTGAACGTGGCTTCCTCGTCAGTCTGAACGCGGTTTCCTCGTCAGTCTGAACGCGGTTTCCTCGTCAGTCTGAACGCGACTTCCTCGTCAGTCTGAACGCGGCTTCCTCGTCAGTCTGAACGCGACTTCCTTGTCAGTCTGAACGCGCCTTCCTCGTCAGTCTGAACGCGGCTTCATCGTCAGTCTGAACGCGGCTTCCTCGTCAGTCTGAACGCGGCTTCCTCGTCAGTCTGAACGCGGCTTCCTCGTCAGTCTGAACGCGGCTTCCTCGTCAGTCTGAACGCGGCTTCCTCGTCAGTCTGAACGCGGCTTCCTCGTCAGTCTGAACGCGGTTTCCTCGTCAGTCTGAACGCGACTTCCTCATCAGTTTGAACCCGGCTTCCTCGTCAGTCTGAACGCGGCTTCCTCGTCAGTTTGAACGCAACTTCCTCGTCAGTTTGAAAGCGACTTCCTCGTCAGTCTGAACTCGGCTTCCTCGTCACTTTGAACTCGACTGCCTCGTCAGTTTGCACGCGGCTTCCTCGTCAGTCTGAACGCAACTTCCTCGTCAGTCTGAACGCGGCTTCCTCGTCAGTCTGAACGCGGCTTGCTCGTCACTTTAAACGCACTACCTTGTCAGTCTGAACGCGGCTCCATCGTCACTTTAAACGCGACTTCCTCGTCAGTCTGAACGCGACTTCCTCGTCAGTTTGAACGCGACTTCCTCGTTAGTTTGCACGCGGCTTCCTCGTCAGTCTGAACGCGACTTCCTCGTCACTTTAAACGCGACTTCCTCGTCAGTCTGAACGCTGTTTCCTCGTCAGTCTGAACGCGACTTCCTCGTCAGTTTGAACGCAACTTCCTCGTCAGTTTGAACGCTCAGTTTGAGCGTGGCTGCCTTGTCAGTCTCAACGCAACTTCCTCGTCAGTTTGAAAGCGACTTCCTCGTCAGTCTGAACGCGGCTTCCTCGTCAGTCTGAACTGGGCTTCCTCGTCAGGTTGAAAGCGACTTCCTCGTCAGTCTGAACGCGCCTTCCTCGTCAGTCTGAACGCGGCTTCCTCGTCAGTCTGAACGCGGCTTCCTCGTCAGTCTGAACGCGGTTTCCTCGTCAGTCTGAACGCGACTTCCTCATCAGTTTGAACCCGGCTTCCTTGTCAGTCTGAACGCGGCTTCCTCGTCAGTTTGAACGCAACTTCCTCGTCAGTTTGAAAGTGACTTCCTCGTCAGTCTGAACGCGGTTTCCTCGTCAGTCTGAACGCGGTTTCCTCGTCAGTTTAAACGCGACTTCCTCGTCAGTCTGAACGTGGCTTCCTCGTTAGTTTGAACGCAGCTTCCTTGTCAATTTGAACGCAACTTCCTCGTCACTTTAAACGTGACTTCCTCGTCAGTTTAAACGCGACTTCCTCATCAGTTTTAACGCGGCTTCCTCGTCAGTCTGAACGCAGCTTCCTTGTCAGTTTGAACGCAACTTCCTCGTCAGTTTGAACACAACTTCCTCGTCAGTCTGAACGCGACTTCCTTGTCACTTTAAATGCGACTTCCTTGTCAGTCTGAACGCGGCTCCCTCGTCACTTTAAACGCAACTTCCTCGTCAGTCTGAACCCGACTTCCTCGTCAGTCTGAACGCGGCTTCCTCGTCAGTCTAAACGCGGCTTCCTCGTCAGTCTGAACGCGACTTCGTCGTCAGTCTGAACGCGGTTTCCTCATCAGTCTGAACGCGACTTCCTTGTCAGTCTGAACACGACTTCCTCGTCACTTTAAACGCAACTTCCTCGTCAGTCTGAACGCGACTTCCTCGTCACTTTAAACGCGACTTCCTCGTCAGTTTGAACGCTCAGTTTGAGCGTGGCTTCCTTGTCAGTCTCAACGTGACTTCTTCGTCAGTTTAAACGCGGCTTTCCTCGTCAGTTTGAACGCAGCTTCCTCGTCAGTTTGAACGCAGCTCCCTTCGTCAGTTTGAACACAGCTCTCCTCGTCAGTTTCAACGCAGCTCCCCTCGTCAGTTTGAACGCAGCTTCCTTGTCAGTTTGAACGCAGCTCCCCTCGTCAGTTTGAACGCAGCTTCCTCGTCAGTTTGAACGCTCAGTTTGAACGTGGCTTCCTCGTCAGTCTGAACGCGACTTCCTCGTCAATTTAAAAGCGACTTCCTCGTCAGTCTGAACGAGGCTCCCTCGTCAGTTTGAACGCAGCTTCCTCGTCACTTTAAACGCGACTTCCTCGTCACTTTAAACGCAACTTCCTCGTCAGTCTGAACGTGGCTTCCTCGTCAGTTTGCACGCGGCTTCCTCGTCAGTCTGAACACGACTTCCTCGTCACTTTGAACGCGGCTTCATCGTCACTTTAAACGCGACTTCCTCGTCAGTTTGAATGCGGCTTCCTCGTCAGTTTGCACGTGGCTTCCTCGTCAGTCTGATCACGACTTCCTCGTCACTTTGAACGCGGCTTCATCGTCACTTTAAACGCGACTTCCTCTTCAGTTTGAACGCTCAGTTTGAGCGTGGCTTCCTCGTCAGTTTGAACGTGGTTTCCTCGTCAGTCTGAACGTGGCTTACTCGTCAGTTTGAACGTGGTCAACAGAATTTTTCTTAAATTATTAATTGACCTGTAGAATGGAATTTGAAAGGCTGAAAACTCAGTCAACATACAATGCTCAATTAGTCATTTGTTGTTTGAGTATATCAACTTTTCATTATTCAAACTTACACATAAACCTTAATAATCTGATACTAAGACAGTACAACTGTTTTCTAAAAAGGTAAAAATAGGCATTACATTACCTGCAAAAGATGGTGGAAGCTGATTTTGGACAGTGGGTAGCAGAACTGGTGAAACTGATATACAACTGTAGAAAGTACACGAGTTTGCTTTAGACATGAGGGCAAAATAATAGCTTAATGCATGGAATAAAAAAGTTTCTGCTCCATTATTAAAATGGAATAGAACCTTAACCGGTTTCATAGACATACTAATGTGTATATGTTACAAAGTATATCAGCCAACCCTATTATATACCAAGGTAAAGCTACAAATGTGGATTCAATTTGTTAGACTAGTATGTAAATAATATTGCCACTTTATATCCCACTGTAAAGTAACAACCTCCCTTTCTATTCTAGCTGTGCTGCAAAGTTAAACAAGACTGACAAATGTTTCCAGCACTTCAAATATGGTTTACTAAAGAATAATAATAATAATAATAATAAGATGATGAAGAGGAAAAATTAGTTACTACAAATAAGCTAAATATGTTATTTGTAAAAAACAAACAAACAAAAAAACAAAAAACAAAGCAAAACTAGTGTGTCTATTAAATAACTGTCCCCCTCCAAACCATTCAAACCAGTCTGCAGTACTGTTGTGTTTGGCATTGCTGACAGCTCCATGAACCATGTGACCCCCTTGGCTAGATTAAAGCATGCACAATTAAAAAAAAGACAAACTTTCCAAACCTAAAATAACAGACGTACCATCTGGTAGATGATCTAAAATATTTGTAAGCAGGTGCACCAGCATCAGTCCCGGTAGTTCCTGGATTCATTACCCAGACCCGACCCGGGGAGTAAATAACCAAATAATGCCAGATAGACGCTGCTCCACGGTCAATGCTTTGCTTTGGCACTTAGCTGGTTTAGCATGTAGCTCATCGTTTTACTCATACAACATCACAACCCCTGTAAACGTGTTACAGAGGTCAGACAGACCAGCCCACCCCTTACCTGCTCCTCGTTAACCCTGTTAATCCAACCACCTGCCAAACTACAGCAACTTATAACATTAAGATAACATTTTTATAGATATATTCAACACTAAACATAAAATTTCAACAGATGCTTTTGAATTCTGAATTTTGAATTGTCTTTCTTCCTTTATCACTTAATAAGCTAATAGTGTTAAATTACTTAAAAAAAAAAAAAAAACTTCAAATTTGACAGAAAACCAAAGGATACCTAAGTGTATTGGCTCCCTTTGAAGATGGTCCAATTTTACCTTTATTTGGTCGAAAGAAATCTTAACTCCAAATTAAAAAGAAGAGAAAAGCCTTTTTCAAGGGAGTGGAAGTGTAGCAGAACGTTGCACCTAACTAGTGATGTGCCATGCACGAAAGAGCCGATGCTTGGTGGTGAATCAGAAGAGCGGCTCCCAGTTTTTTTTTCTTTTTGCTAAAGGTGGCCAATCACATGTGAGGATATAGAATCATACCGTTATGCGAAAAAAGAAGGGGGGTAGACGGCGCTACACTGCGAGTGAGACAGCAGTCAGCCATGAGAAGAGTTCCTGAGTGTGCGTCATGTCATCAAACCCGACTCACAGTGAGGAGAAACCGAATCGTCCATCCAAGATGAGGGATCTTATTTTTCTGAATGCAGACCTGCGTTGAGGACATGAGTCTTGAGTTTGGTTCTCGTTCTGTTTTGTGGATTTGTTTGCTGTTTTCTGTTCATTTGTGCAATGTAAGCTTTTTGTTGAAATAATAAACAAAAGTAAGTGGTTTTGTATCAGAATAAATGCACAAAAGGATGCAAATATAAGGCTTCTCTTAAAAATGTTGAACACAAAAAGGTTTTCAAAACACAATTCATTCATTTTTGAGACATTAAGGTAAATTATGGGGCTAAAAAAGATGCTAAATTAAGAGCCATTCAGGACCCAAAAGAACAGGCTCCTTTCTCTCTGAAAAGAGCCGAACATCCCATCACTGCCTGACTGCTCCAAAGGTTCTTCTTCTGTTTATCTCTGACACTTAGCAAAGCTTACATTGCTATGGCTACTGCCACCTAGTGGACATAAATTTTAGTGCTTGAAAGTGAAGTACACTTAAATTATTGATTTAATGGGACACAAAATGTTAGTTTAAGTGTTTTTTATGTAGTTAAGATGTGTTTGACTAAGTATTTTAATTTATAACAACAACATTTCCAAAAGCTTGTTAAATTGACATAAAATAATACATTTGAACAACAAAAGTGTTAAAATGCAATTTACAGTGTGGGTATAAAAGGAGCATTTCAGAGAGGCAGAGTCTCTCAGATGGAAAGATGGACAGAGCTTCACCAATCTGAGACAAACTGGACCTAAAAATGTGGAACAATTTCAGAAAAATGTTCTTCAGACTTTGAAGATCCACCATCTACAGTGTAGAATATCATCAGAAGATTCAGAGAATCAGGGGTAATCGCTGTGTGCATGGGACAAGGCTAGATGCTGGTGATCTTCTGCATTAAAAGAAGACATGATTCTCTACTGGAAACCACTGCATGGACTCAGAAAGACATCCAGTCCGGCTGCAGAACTGGCCTGCCTGCAGTCCAGACCTTTCACCAGTACACAACATCTGGAGCATCATGGAAACAGAAATCCAGCAACCAAGGTCCAGGACTGTGGAGCACCTAGAATCCTGCATCGGACCAGAATGGGACAACATTCCTCTCCTAAAACTCCAGCAACTGGTCTCCTCAATTCCCAGACGTTTCCAGAAATGTTAGAAGAAGAAAAAATGCTACACCATGCTGAACATCACCCTGGAACTACCTTTTACACCATGCTGAACATCACCCTGGAACTACGTTTTACACCTCGCTGAACATCACCCTGGAACTACTTTTTACATCGTGCTGAACATCACCCTGGAACTACTTTTTACACCATGCTGAACATCACGCTGGAACTACTTTTTACATCGTGCTGAACATCACCCTGGAACTACCTTTTACATCGTGCTGAACATCAGCCTGGAACTAATTTTTACATCGTGCTGAAGATCACCCTGTAACTAACTCTTACATCGTGCTGAACATCACCCTGGAACTAATTTTTACATCGTGCTAACCATAACCCTGGAACTACCTTTTACACCATGCTGAACATCACCCTGGAACTACTTTTTACACCTTGCTGAACATCACCCTGGAACTACTTTTTACATCGTCCTGAACATCACTCTGGAACTACCTTTTACACCACGCTGAACATCACCCTGGAAATACTTTTTACATCATGCTGAACATCACCATGGAACTACTTTTTACACCACGCTGAACATCACCCTGGAACTACTTTTTACATCGTGCTGAACATCACCCTGGAACTACTTTTTACACCACGTTGAACATCACCCTGGAACTACTTTTTACACCATGCTGAACATCACCCTGGAACTACTTTTTACATAGTGCTGAATATCACCCTGGAACTACCTTTTACATCGTGCTGAACATCACCCTGGAACTACTTTTTACACCACGCTGAACATCACCCTGGAACTACTTTTTACATCGTGCTGAACATCACCCTGGAACTACCTTTTACATCGTGCTGAACATCACCCTAGAACTACCTTTTACACCATGCTGAACATCACCCTGGAACTACTTTTTACATCGTGCTGAACATCACTCTGGAACTACCTTTTACACCATGCTGAACATCACCCTGGAACTACTTTTTACACCGTGCTGAACATCACCCTGGAACTACTTTTTCAATCGTGCTGAACATCACTCTGGAACTACCTTTTACACCATGCTGAACATCACCCTGGAACTACTTTTCATACCGTGCTGAACATCACCCTGGAACTACTTTTTACATCGTGCTGAACATCACCCTGGAACTACTTTTTACATCGTGCTGAACATCACCCTGGAACTACTTTTTACATAGTGCTGAACATCACCCTGGAACTACTTTTTACATCGTGCTGAACATCACCCTGGAACTACTTTTTACACCGTGCTGAACATCACCCTGGAACTACTTTTTACACCATGCTGAACATTAGCCTGGAACTACCTTTTACATCGTGCTGAACATCACCCTGGAACTAATTTTTACATCGTGCTGAAGATCACTCTGGAACTACCTTTTACATCGTGCTGAACATCACCCTGGAACTAATTTTTGTATCGTGCTGAACATCACCCTGGAACTACCTTTTACATCGTGCTGAACATCACCCTGGAACTACTTTTTACACCATGCTGAACATCACCCTGGAACTACTTTTTACATCGTGCTGAACATCACTCTGGAACTACCTTTTACACCATGCTGAACATCACCCTGGAACTACTTTTTACACCGTGCTGAACATCACCCTGGAACTACTTTTTCAATCGTGCTGAACATCACTCTGGAACTACCTTTTACATCGTGCTGAACATCACTCTGGAACTACCTTTTACACCATGCTGAACATCACCCTGGAACTACTTTTTACACCGTGCTGAACATCACCCTGGAACTACTTTTTCAGTCGTGCTGAACATCACTCTGGAACTACCTTTTACACCATGCTGAACATCACCCTGGAACTACTTTTTATACCGTGCTGAACATCACCCTGGAACTACTTTTTACATCGTGCTGAACATCACCCTGGAACTACTTTTTACATCGTGCTGAACATCACCCTGGAACTACTTTTTACATAGTGCTGAACATCACCCTGGAACTACTTTTTACATCGTGCTGAACATCACCCTGGAACTACTTTTTACATCGTGCTGAACATCACCCTGGAACTACTTTTTACATCGTGCTGAACATCACCCTGGAACTACCTTTTACATCGTGCTGAACATCACCCTGGAACTACTTTTTACATCATGCTGAACATCACCCTGGAACTACTTTTTACATCGTGCTGAACATCACCCTGGAACTACTTTTTACATCATGCTGAACATCACCCTGGAACTACTTTTTACACCGTGCTGAACATCACTCTGGAACTACTTTTTACAGAGGTGTTGCTGCCTCAGATTCACTATCAGCTCATATTTTCCATCTCATGATGAACTGTCTGTTTCATCCTCTGATGTGTTGGTGATCGGCTACTGGGGATGAAATGTGGATCCCTGAGAATCTGGTTTCCTTGAGGTTTACCTTTGAACGTTTGTTGGAACTGGGGCTATATCACTACATTTAGAAAATTTGAGGAAAATACTTTTCTTACAGACTGATAAAGAAGGATGTTGACGTGGACACAGCTGTTCTCATTCCTGCATTACTTTAAACGAGGCAGAGATTTAATCTGATATACCTTTTCATGGAAAACATTTGACTTGCCAAGAATGGACGAATGCAGCTGAAATACATTTTATTTCAAGCATGTCTTATTCCAGTTCAGTAGCCCAATAAACCAGAATAAAGGACCGGTTTGAATAATAACATGAGCTGGAACCGGATTAACTAAATTCTACCATTGTAAATTACACTTTTGCTTTCTCTTCAATGACACAACAAATGATCTCCTGATGCCTGTGATAGCATGAAGTCTGTAAACTGCTCAGAGCTTGTCATCCAGTAGAAAGTGTGGAACCAGGTGTGGATGTAAGGTCAGGCAGTCACTGCTGCTGATGGCAGCAGATTCCCAAAAGTGATGCAGAAAGCTGTAGAAAGAGTCAAGCAGCCTCCAGAGGCGGTTGAAGTGTGGTTGGGGAACATCTGTAGCTCTCTAATCTCAGTCCAACGGTGATGTATGAAGCTCCGCTGGAGAGAAGCCTCCCGCTCCATGAGCATGCAGACTCCAGGAATTAAGGCAAACCTGCATCCACTCAGCAATACACACACCAGTAGATTAGGTTGAACAGGATGTAGGCGCCTGGAAAAATCATGCGAGAGTAAGTATCAATGGTGTGGGTGTTCTGGATGATCCGAAAGCCCCGAATGCCTTTCTTCTTGGTTCCTGCAGACTCATTGTCCAATGTGAGATGCACCACCATCCGCTCCTGTTTGTCTGATGCATCCTCAGCTGCCATGGAGGCTCTGGTATACCCTGCCAGGCTGTTAGCGTCCGCCTCGCTGTACGTCCCGTCCATCATCATGGTCTTAGTGTGAGGCAGTCCACAGCTGCAGGGGAGGCTTTGGGACTGGGTGAAAGTAGGAAAAAAATCAGGTTTCCAGCAACATTTGTGGTTTAAAGTGATTTCTGAAAGCTAACGTACCTGTTCCCTCACTTTTTCTCTAAGCTTGCGGTCTTTCCCATCCCTCACCGTGGTCAGGTAGTTGACGGCAGCGTATTCAAGCACAGAGAGGAAGACGAAGACAAAGCTGACCCAGAGGTAGATGTCCACAGCCTTGATGTAGGAGACTCTGGGCATGGAGGCGTTGACTCCGGTGATGATGGTGGACATTGTGAGCACCGTCGTTATCCCTGAAGCACAGAGAGTAAACAGATGTTTTTTATGAACATGAAACATGACAATCTCGTGTGATTGCAGCGGCATGATGGAACTTTCGGCAGCTCCATGCTTGTTTCTCAAGCCACGTGTTTCCTAGCAACGCGGAACTGATGCAGTACACGTTCCGTCTGTCATACACCCTGCTTCCCACGCGAGGCCAAACTGGGTCCATGTCTATCAAAAACAAACGAGGAGCAGAAGATCACAGGCTCCCATTCACCAGCATCTTCTTACAAATCTTCTTTAACCTGGTCTCAGGTTGTACTTCAGGTTTTAATGAAAACTCAGACATGTTGTTCCCTCTTAGACCGCTCGGTACCGATCTCTCTGTAAGTTAAAGGAGGTACCAGCTGCTCCTGATCTGCAGGTAAACACCAAAAAATGTTCAAATTACTAAATATTTTATAAATAACCAACAGTTCTTAAAAAAGTCGGACAAAAACACTCCTGAGATTCTGCTTTTGTCTTTTGATGATCAGGATGAAACTAATGAGCAGTTCTCTTGAGTGGTTCTGGCCTAGGGACAAAAACAGGACATAAATACGTCCCTGAACACCTCTGTCTTTGTACAAAGCTTGAAATGAGGACTTGAGAACAACTTTGTTCTTAGGAAGTTCAGCGAATGAGGCCTGTTACGTCCCAGGGCTGCACCCTGGGCTGGTGTAAGGTTGGTGCTGTTTGTCATTCTTCACCTGGCCTACTGGGGACTCCTGCCTCCGGTGATTGGTTCACTAGGCTTCCGCCTTCCTTCTGGAGAGAGAGACTGACATGAGGATCTCATTGGACTATGGTTCTGCTGAGCCGAGTCGTCATCGACCAATCAGCATCTGAAAAGACCTTTCAAGGCGGGACAAAGCCAGGAATCAGGGCAGCTGTGTTCCTTCGGCCCACAGCCCACCAACTCTGGGATTGTGTGTGTAATTGTAGCTGGTCTGAGTACCGATTGCAGTTTGTAAGAGCTTTACCTTCCTCATTTTGTAGTTACACTATTGTGTTTGTTGATGGCTAGAATTGTGAGCTCTCCTTCTATTTTGTATTTTGGTTTATACAGTTTGTAAGAGTAAGTACGATAAACTCTAATTTTATCTGAAGGATATTTGTAAGGAGCTCTATTTTTGTGTTAAAGTTCAAGAGAAGATTGATATTTTGGTTTGTGTAGATATTAGATTTTGTACTGGATTTAAATAAGTTTTAGTTTGTAAATATTAAGGATTTGTTATTTTGTTGTCCTTGGTTAATTTGAACCCGGTTGTATATTTGAACTTATTATTAAATATTTGTACTTATTTTAAACCGGATCCAGTTTGCTTTTGTTATGGACCCTAATTACCCCTGGTTTCGAAAGGGGTCGTAACAGGCCCAGCGTGGCGTGCAGGAGAACACAGCAGATGCCTGTGATGGGCAGCTTCAGCACATCTGACCCAGAGACACGGCGGACTCTGCAGACCCTGGAACCTTCCACCAGAACCCTTTATGGAAACTGGATCCGGTCTCACTGAGGCTGCATGTCCTAACGAGATAGAAATTAGAGCTCATAGAAAGGTTGGAGCAGGGTAAATAGTAAGAACACTAAAAACTTTCTCCTGTTCCTCAGAATAACGTCAAATTCCTCTGATGCAGTGTTTCTCAAACGGCGGTCCATGTACCCGTTGGGGGACACAAGAAATAAAAACAGGAGGACTTGTTCCATCTTTTCTTTCTGACTGGGAACGAGATGGGTCAGTTCAGGGAGTCAGGATTACTACACCCATGTGGAAAAGGACACGTATGTACACTCAAAATAAATATATATTATATATTAAATGTTCCAGATACCTGGAATTAAATATTTGCTGCTTTTATGAATCCATGCTAATCTGGAGGCTGCAATAAATCTGGAAATGAGTCTAATAAACAAAATATGTACATATAATTAATTTTTTTGATTAATAAATGTTAAATAGAAATATAATGTATAAATGAAATATACAATATTTCATATATTAAATTAAACCAATTTATTTAAAATATATAAACTGATCATCTTTATAAATCAATTTAAAAAGAATGTTTATGTAATAAGTGTAGCAGACTCGGCCTCGGAAAATAAAGATTGGAACTTTTGTTTAATTCTGACTGAATAAAACATTTTGAGGATTTTTCTCCTTACAAACACTCCAGAGTGGGGGTCTGACTGGTAAAAGCCCAGGACTCAGATTTATGACTTGGTTTCTACTTCCACAGGTCAACAAAGGCCGACTCTCTCCAACCTGGACTGCAGAGTACTTCGTTCATTTATATACAAGATCTGGGAAGTTTCTGAACTTTAACCTTCTGCAACACATTTTATCTTATAACCAGCTAAAAATGTGTTTGGTGGTACTCTTCATTCAGGACGTTGTCCTTTGAAGTCGTTCATGTTCTCTCTAAAACTTGTGTTTTCCCTCAACTGATAAGATTGCCTGAAAAAAAAAAAAAGGTTGCTTAACTGGAAACAGGAAATCTGGAAACACCCCAAGAAATGTTTATCTTACATAGCAAAAGGGTAAAAAAGCATGTAAAATGTTTCTCTGTGTCCCAAAGACTTTGTATGAAGAGTAAAAGATTCTACTTTTATTATTTTAAAATGTTCATTTAAATAGATATGTTTTATCTTGATACCATGCTCAGGCATTTAATCTTTATCATTTTTGTATGAGGTTTAATCAACGAGCTTGATTCATTTGTGATCTGAAACTTTAACCTGTGTTTGTTTGAGGTAAAATCTTCGTACTATTTTTATTGCGCCTTTTCAACGATTAATGGATGATTTTAATGATGTTTTATTTAAGGCTTTAATAACTTGGACATGCAGATATATTCAGAAAATGTTTAATTTGATACTCTTAATGAAATGATCAGACCAGCCTACGTCTGTTATCTGGGCCGACCACTAAAGTCCTGAATGCTTATTGGTCAAGATAATGGTCCAGTATCCTTTCGTGGGGCGGGCCTTTAAACTAACACTGTTGGAGCTCAGAACAAAGAGTCTGGTCTGTCTTCAGCTTCGTCAGGAGTTGTACTTGAATCTGCTCAAAAATGGCTCCTCTCCTTCAGAAGTCCTAGAGACGTGGATTTCTTAGGACACTTTGTCTGAATGCAAAAGAGAATCATGATGCTGGAGAATTAAGTTTGCTGTGATGTGAAGAACATCATCAGATACTAAGGTTTTGGGCATGCATTCAAGATGCAGATTGATTTTGTTCCTTTTTTTCCTTGGACTGATTAACTGCGTTTAGTTTATTCCTTTTCAGCTGATACTTCTCTTTTCTTTAGTCATGTTTTATCTTTTGGATTTTTAATATTGATCCTAGATTTTGATCTTTAATGTGGACGACTGGTTAACGCAGGCTGCCCACAGCTTCAGAACCAGTTCTACAGTTTCTGTAATGGTGTCTCCCTGAGGACCCGGAAATTCAGCCACACACACAGTGATAGATTCCAAGAAAGTAATTTATTCAGTCCAGGTAATGGAGGAGATGAGCAGGGTTTGGTCCAGTAGGAAGCGGTGGCGCCTTCCTCAGGTAAAGCAGGGAATAATATCCTGAAAGGACTCCAGAAACAGTCAGGATGATCCACAATCCAAACAAGCAGAGATTTAAGAAGCCAAGAGTCATAAACAGGGGTAGGAGGCAGACTACTTAGCTGGGGCAGGCGAATATCCGTGGTCGTTCCAAAACAGGTC
Organism: Melanotaenia boesemani; assembly: GCF_017639745.1. Lineage (NCBI taxonomy): Eukaryota > Metazoa > Chordata > Actinopteri > Atheriniformes > Melanotaeniidae > Melanotaenia > Melanotaenia boesemani. Next base: position 2,060,876 of record NC_055703.1, read on the forward strand.
AAAATCCAGGAGAGCACAAGGCAGGAGCAGTCCGACAGGGGATGAGGCAAGAGAAGTCCAAGGGCCGTAACTGGGTCAAACACAGGACTCAGGCAACAAGAGTAAACGCTGGACATCAACAAGGGAAAACAATGCTGACCATCTGGCAGGGAAGCAAGGACTGGAGTGAGCTTAAGTAGGGAGGAGAGCAGGTGAACAGAGTGAGTAATCAGGGCTGCACCAGGTGGAGCAGATGAGTGTGATGAGGAGCTGTAGGCTCAGCAGAGCAGCAACCATGACAGTTTCTTTTGGGACTGATCCAAAGCTGGACTTTTCTCTCCTGCGTACCACTGCAAACCATTCACGGCCAATCCTCGATACCACCAGCCGAGCCGCGGTACCAGACCGTACCAGCAGACCGAGCCTCCAGACCCAAGCCTACGAACCATCACGTGGGACAAACCTCCTTCCTCCCTGGAAGCTGCGAGTTGGAGCTACCACCTCCTCAGGCCTCCCCTGGAGCTGAGAGTCACCACAATGGTCATAAGTTGCCTCTGGTCCGAACAGAACCTGAGTTTAGGGGGTGCTGGGTTAAAGATTCTACAGTGGAAACAATGTTGGTCTGATGGATGAAGGTCCGGCTGGATCCTGGTCTGGTCCTGGATGCAGAGTGAGAGAAGCTCAGTACGAAGTGAAGGAACCCTGAAAGTAATAAAATTCTGTCTGTTCTGAGTAAAAAGGGTGGAGTTTAAAAGAAAGACCATCGCCAGTCACCGTGACCAGATCATGCAGACGTTTAAAGAGCAGGGAACGCTGAGTCATGTCATCCTGATATCTACCGAGATAAACACAACTACACGTTGAAGTATCTTATTCTCAGCATTTCATAATTGGGCTTAATTAAATTGACATAGATTAGGATAATTCTGGGATGCAGCTTAAGCAGACTGCAACTTGCTAAGAGTGGTGAATTTTAGACTCCATGTATAAACAGGCTGATGTAAAGCTTAGCACCATGTGTGTAAACATGTGTGTTTTCACAGGACTGGTCACTTCAGGACTTCAGGAATGTCTTTGTCTGAAACGTATATAATACACATGTTTTCAGGGGGATTCTCAAAATTGGCCAGAGACCTCACAGAGATGCATATCTGTTTAAGATGTCACTTTTTGTAATAAACCATCATTTTTTTTACATAAAGCTGATGTCCGGAGCTCTTCTTCTTACCTGAAAGTATTTTTGTCACATCACCTGCGTCCACAAAATAAACAACAACGTCTACAAGCTGACTTTTGTTGGGTGAAAGGGAATTTCATCCCTTTGGAAGTGGCCTTTATGAAGAGTTTGACCAACCACATCCCCCCTCCACCTCCATGAGTCTGACCAGGCAGAATTGTGCTGCTTCTTCCTACCTAAGGAGACCCTGGCAGGGACGGCCCTGCGGTCGATCCAGAAGGACACCCAGGACAGCATGACCATCAGAGTGGCGGGAAAGTAGGTCTGCAGCAGGAAAAAGAAGATGTGACGACGCAGAGTGAAGTTGATGTACAGACGATTGTACCAGCCTGGAGAGAGAGAGGCAAACACAGCAGATGTTAACGTGCTGGAGGTCACAACACCAGGCTAAGTAGCATGGAGGGTAAGTGTTGCAGCCTGGAAATATTAAGGCATGATACATCCTAACGAACACATTCTCCAGGAGAAGTGCTGCAGCAGTTTTTCTTTCCGTTTATCCTTCAGGTGATTTTTCAAGTTGTTTGTTTTGTTAGTATGTTCTGTTGTGGATGCTAACATGTGAGCTACAGTCCGGTGGGTGTGTGCGGTGTGTGTGTAGCTGCTAGTTCATGTGTGGATTGTGGTCACTTTGCATGTCCTAGCTGCCTCAACAAAATACACATATTAAGAAAAGATATATTCACAATAAAGTTGTCAAAATGGAGACGGAGTCCCGTCTGCTTTAGTGCAGCATATGCTAACACACCGCTAACAGGATGCGGGCCAGAACTGCAGAGAGCTGCATGTAAATGATTCTAAAGCTGCCCTGTGGTGTGTTCCAGGGTGGGACCTAACATTCCTCAACCCTGGAATTAAACTGAACTTTAAAGACCTGACACGGTTTTATTACATGCCCTGCTGATTAATGACACCCTGTATCAGTAACACTAGCTTGTTTTTTGATTTTATTTTTTTTATTAAAAAGACATCCCAGATATCAGTAAATGGGAAAACAACTAAAAATAACAGAAAAGGCAAAGATATTTCACCACATGTCAGGAATCTGCAACCATGAGGCCTGAGTTTTTATCTTCTTCTTCCAGAGCGTGAGCTTGGTTGTGGGCAAAAACCCTCCCTGTCCAGGGCTACCTTTCCTCCTCCTCGTGACCTTGCATTGGAATTAGCAGGAACAGCCAGTGGATGGATGCTACATGATAATAATGTAGAAACTGACAGAGCAAAGCTGCAGCAGGACTCAGCGTTGCTTCCACGCCCTACTTATCCAACTGCAGAAAGAGTAAAGCTGCTGGAGAAGTCAAGACAAAGCTGAACAACAAACATGAAAATCCACCAGAATTTGGCCTGTTTAACAAGTAAACCTGTGTCTGGGAAGCTGAGCATTTATGTCTTTGACTTATAGAGATTCAAGCAAGCTGATATGATTAATTCTGATCTTTTAGCTGATTGATCTCGTAGAACTCTGCTCACTTGGGTTCACTCAGGAATACGGAGTCATGTCTGAAGAGGGGCAGGCGCCAGAAATGTCACATCCAGTTTTCAGGATCAGCTTCTGGTGTGCAGACTTTATTTATTTGTCTCACTCATTCTGACGAATGAAATATTTTAGAATTAGAGGAATAATTATTTCAAATGCCTCCATAATCGCAGCATACAGTAACCACAGGGTCTTAGAGCTACAGGTTAATACACAAATGGAGTGTGGGTTTATGAACCTGTGCTGCTGTAGAAAGCCAGTCTGGAGGTGGTGTGAAACTTCTGAATGAGGAACTGAGAGAGAGAAATCCTGTCGTCTGTGCTCAGGGACTCGTCTCCACTTTTCCAGTACAGCATCAAGTCCTCATCGGTGTAAGCGTCTGAGGGTCAGAAAGCAGAATTTAAATCTACAACTACAAGCAGTTTGCAGCTCTAGTCCAGAAATTGAACAAATTCACAAACTCAGCTGTTCAACCAGCTGCTCATGCAGAGCAAACCACAAAAACAACTTAGTACGACGCAAGAATCCAGAAAGTTGGGATGCTGTGAAAAATGTAAACAAAACCAGAATGCAACAGAGATGTGTGGGCGGTGCTGCAGCTGGGTGGGGGGTGCTCCAGCTGGGTGGGCAGGGCTGCAGCTGTAGTTGGAGAGGGTGAAGCCAGAGACTCCACCCAGCACCGCAGCAGTCGTGTCCTCAGAGGAAGTCCTGCAGGTGCAGAGGGAACCATCACCGCTATTAACCAGGAGGACAAGGAAATGGAAACGGTCTTGATGGAAATTGGGACAACAATAAAAAAGAGAAGCTAAGGAAGCTGCTTCTCACATTCTCTCGCCTTCTTTTACTGACTGGTAAACGTTGTCAGCAGACTCTCCACCTCATTTTATTCTGGACCGTTGGTGTTGCTGTTTCCCGTTTTCCTAAATTTTGTGCGTACGTCTGGGTCAGAGTTGCATGGAGGTAGGAACATTCTCCCGTCAAGTTTGGTTTTTATAAACCCAAAAGTTGACTACATTTGGCACACGCCGATTTTTGTTCCTACACCAGCTTTAGAAATGAGGCCCCAGGATTCAGAATCAGAATCAGAAATACTTTATTAATCCCTTCAGGGAAATTTGTGTTTCCAGTACAACCCATCCAAGACTAGACAATAACAACAACATAACACAAACAGGCATACTGAGGCAGCATCCGTTTCTACAGAGCTCCTTGTCTTAGTTATAGGAGAAAGGTAACATTAGGGGAGTAAGATGTAGCTGGAGAGGATAAAAAAAGGCATCTCCACACTGGGCCTAAGGGCCCTTTATTGAGATACAAAAAACACTCCTCAGTACATAAAGAACAAAAATCAGACATTCACAACATCAGAAACACGTGGCGGGGGAGGAGAGGAGTCTCCCATCGCAGCAAGTGCAGACGCAGCTGAGCGCGTCCAATCAACCCGCTGCCTGGGAGTGGAGGGAGGGGGGAGGGACAACCCAGGCAGGGAATCACGGGGAGGTGTATCTGTAGTGGTGTACTTGAGTGTGGTGCATGTGTGTGCGTAGAAGTGAGCATATGAACTTTGCCCCAGTTCTCCATCGTCTCTGCCGCCTGATGATAGTGGGCATCTTTGGGAGCTGATCCAGGTTAAAGTCCATTGCCCGTGAGGAGGGTGGGGGGACTGAGCATCCGTCAACAAAACATTCCAGGGAGGTTTTAACCAGCCATCCAAGGCCAGCACAGGGAGCCGAATTTGATAACAGCATTTGTTTTGGTTCAGGCCAGAGCTGTTTCATCTGCCTTGAGTCTCTCAGTGGTCCCACTGGCGGCTCCAATCATCCGAATTGTGGGTCAATTTCCTTCCAGCCGAGCCGACAACTTCTCCAAGTTGGTGACCACCTCACGTACAAGCTCAGAAATCGCAACCAGTTTGCCATCCAGAACTGGAATAGCCTCCAGTTTAAGATTTAGCTCCTGCAACTCCAAAAGGCTGATTGTTCATAGCTCCACACACACCGGCACAGAAATCCGGCAGCTTGCCAGTGGCCGCTGTAATGGAAAATTTATTCATATACCCTTATAGTTTGTAGGTTACACTTTGTATGTCTGTGTATTTAGATAAGAACTCCTTCTCACACCTTCCCCCTTTCACTCAACAAATGTTAAGACTTTAGTTAGCTTCCTTTTGCACCCTTCCCCCTTTTTGACACCTTAACATTTGTTGACAGCTATGTCGAGGAAATTACAACAATGACCTCCTACTGTGATGTTATCAGCTCATGCCTGGTATATTAACCAAGCTCACTTGTATCTCCCGAGACTCACACAGACAAACTCCTTTGACTGTGGGACCCTCATTGCTGATCAGCTCTTAATAAATAATACTTTGTTCGATTCTCACTTAGTGTGTGATCTTTGATAACTAAAAATTCCACAACAATTTGGCGTTGTCGGCAGGATATCTTGAGTGACTGACCGGAGGACCAGAACCCGTGATTGCGCATCCTGAAGGATTCTTCAGCCCCTGGGTCAGCCTTAACCGACAGGGGACGGTGGAGGGACTCCGTTCAGGCACCACTGATATCCAGAACGAAGTCTGCATGTGGAGCAGCATCCAGAATCACACACGGTGAGAAGTTTTCATATCGGACTCCCATTTACTGCTCCTTTTCGCAGGGTCCCACTATCTTGTGAGGCAAGGTAGGTCACTATTCTACTGCGGTAGGGTAGAGTTAGTCCGGCACTGGAGTGAAAACTTCAGTGGTAATAAGAGGCGTTTTAGTAATTTTTGTGCCTGGGTTTGGACAACCCGAAAACAGAGAGAAAATCCAGCAGGAGACGTCCTAGCTGCATAATGGGAAACACAGCTGTGACGGGGAAGGAGAGTAAATGGGACTCCCCAATATGTAACAAAGGAATAAATAAATAAATAAATAAAAGGGCCAAACAATAATATTTAAGGGTAAATATAAGTATGTCAAATAGGTGCACCTTATAAAATAACTAAAGAAGAAATAAATATATTACATAAAATAAGTGTATTGCTGAAGCATAAAAGGGAAGAATAATGATACCAAATAATAAGAAGATAACGAAAGAGTTAAAGTGTTAAAGTGTGTGGTTGGATATTTCCCTCACATTCCGAAGCAGCAGACAGAGAGGACACGCTGCCGGTAATAATGAAGCACTGTCTAACAGTTTAAGTAGGATTGAGAAATCTCATGAAGAAATAAAATGGGTACCTTAACAGTAAAAACTAAATTAGAAGGAGATGCTAAAATTACGTCTGGAAAAGATCCAGATAATGTAAAATGATCTGATCAGGCTGAGGAAATGTTTTGCTCTGCTCCAGAATACTTAATACATACAGGGACACTTTCGGGTTGTAAAAACTGGTTGTTTGAAAAACCACAGTTTTTGAGTCTCAGCTGACTTGTATTTGCATTTATAAAATATTTTTATAAGACTTTCAGTCCTTTCAGTCCTTTCTTATGGACAATGCTTTAATTTTATTGTGTTCTTTCTACTTAATTTGTGTGTTCTTTAAACCTTGTCAAACATAAACAATTTTTACCTTAAAGGAAATTAGATACACACACTGAAGATTTATTTTTAGCTTTGTCAAATCTCTGAGAGAAAACACTTGCAACTTTCCTCAGACACATGCATAATCTTTGTAGGATAAATATTGACCCTATTTTCTTTTTCTTCTTTTCCTCCTTCCTCCGTCTCCGTCGGAGACACCCTCTCCTGAAGCTCACAGGCTGCATACCTGACCCGACTCAGTTCTTCCACCGGGATAAAAGTCAGCAGAGACCCACTGATTATATATATATGTATATATATATATATAAAATTTCTATCACCACCATGTCCCACGAACTGATACGGATGCCCATATCTACCAACACCACCCGATGTTCTACAAGATTCAAGAGAAGAAACAAAGACATCTGATATCCAACAATATCCTAGTTTCAAAGAGACTGAAACCAGATGTTTGATGGACGAGTAAACATCTGTTTTTGGATGGTAGGACACCATCCTCCACAACGCTCCTGATCATGCGTTTTGTTCAGAGGACAAGAAGACTGAACTGGGACAAGAAACTGACTGTGAGCTCTGTAGTCCAGCTCCGAGGTGGTGTGGCCGCTGGACTTTGAGGGGCGAACCGAGAGGTGGGTGCTGAAGACCCGAGGTTGGAAAACCATCCGGTTCTACTGACCAGAGAGAGAACATCCACGTGGTGAAAAAAAAAAAAAAGGTCATTGGCCATAAAAATCAAAAGGCAGTTTGCCGTCTGACTGATCCACGGCAGAGCTGACTCGGGGATGGAAGCAGTCATGTGACCAGTTAAAACAATGATGGTGAGATTGTTCTGATTTCTTACCACAAATAATTAATGATTTAATTCAAAATCTTTATTGAAGTTAAGCAGATCTACATCGTTTATGGAAAAAAGTGTTAAAGAGTAAACAGAAGAAGCTTCACGTCTAGACATTTCACACACAAAAGACTAGTTCACAGCTGGAACTAGAGACACCTTTACATACACAAATACACGCACGCTCACTGCAACGAAGTACTTGCTTGCTACTGACATCACATAACATGACATGATGAGCTACGAACCCTGTCTTGTTTGTTTTCATGATTTAGAAAGAACAGAACATGCTTAGCAAGCTGGTGGCAACAACCTTTCCTCAGTTATCCAACACTGATCGGCTCATTTATAGAGGAGAAGAAAATGAGTAAAACGGGATGAAAATAATGTTTTGTTTATTTTATCCCTTCAGATGCATTCTAATGGTTACTCACTGACACATGAAGTTATATTTTCTCCAGATTACCGTCTAACCGTTGACCCAAGATCAGATAAGATGGTATCTCTCTCATTACTACAGCTGAAGTAGTGAGAGTGAGTAAAACCTTCCTGCCAGAGGTGGAAATGCCAACATACTGATCCTTATGTACATTTCTGTAAATACTGAATGGCAGTTTCCATGCTTGGTTCTCTGTGGTGATGCAAACTGCAAGTCCCCTGATTTCCTGAAAACCTTAAGTGTGTGCGTGAATTGCACCAAAACCGTTCATGTGTCTCTGGGTCCTAATTATTTTATTTTGTCTTTCACAAATGGCTTAGATTAGGGTTTTAGTACTCTTGGTACGGTATCTATAATCCATATTAAACAAGAATTGAATCTGAAACAGTTTTAAAGATACAAACTGAAAACATAATAGATTTATTTTTCAGTCAAGCAAACTAAAAATCTGAAATCTGTCTGAAAACAGATGAATCAATAAATAAATTGCTTAGAGGGAATTTCCTAAGACCTAAAGAAAATGCTGATGTATGAATTAAATTACGTTAAGGAGCTCCTCTATTAACTGTTATCAGATGTAACTGTATGCAAATTACTTTTAGTAGAACAAAGAAAACCTTAAAAAACTAAAACAACAAATGTTGAGGCAGATAAAATTACTTTTAGGTCATTGTTAGCTCTGCATTAAAACAGGAAAATGCACTATAAGATGACCAGAGATACCAGAAGAAAATTAAAACTTGTTTCATATTGGTCTGATATCCATGGATATTTTAAACTGATTCTCTTATACAAATAATAATAATGAAAAAAGGGTTTTGTAAAAGACTAAAAGAGGAAAGCGCTGCTCGAGCAAATTTGGCTGATGATGGACACATCATTAAAAGAATTTTAATTGGGTTTACGTCCATATCATCTTGGAGTTGAAAGCATTAATAATAAAAATCTCCAAAACAATTAATGTTTTCCAAACAATTTCAAAATGAACTTTAAGGATCCCCATGAATGCAGGAAAATTGACCTGCTCTGATTCGGCCTTTCTGCGCAGAACAACTGACGTGACTTTGACAAAGTTTCTGACTCTGACCTGAAGACAGACGACTGATGGACTGATATTGAATGAACTTTTCTTCCAGCAGGTTCTTATCCAGGATTGTTTCCACAGAAGGCTGATTGCTGTTTTATAACGCTGTTAATTCTGCTGCCATTAACAGTTACACACATTTATTGTCATTGAAAAGCAGGTCTGATAATCTGTTTACAGGAGGAGGAGACGTCTACTCTACATCTCTTTTTGTAAAATATGTGTATGTGCATTTTAAAATCAAAAATGACTTGACCCTCGTGACATTTTGGGATAAACTTTTACAGGTGGAGTGGAATATATCACCATGTACACATGTGCTTATGCTGATGAGGATTGTTTTTACAGGGGGATGCCGGAACAGGCAACTTCAGGATTCAAGCATACAAGAATTTTGATGTTTTGTGTACAATTTCACTCTTATCTAGGATAATGCGACATATTTACACAGATGGGATGTATATCAGTTCTTTTTTTTTTTTTTGATAAATTGACTATTCCTCCATACACCCCTGGTTCTGCAGGTATTGTGCGCGCTACTGATGGACAACCCTGCCTTTCTTATCATTCATCCCTTGGGTCACTAGGTTGTCACATGGGGTGGACCATGTGACAAAAGGGAGGTGGTATTCTCAATAACATCTCTGATTCCTTTTGAACAGAAAGTTCTTTCACAGGTGCACAGTGTGGGTAAGGAAGGCCTGCCACGCCAGCATCAGATCTGCTCCACTCCTTGGTTCCGGGAGACTGGATCTTGGTCCGGGAGACGAGAAGAAAGCACTGGCGTTTTGAAAGGTGGCTGGGTCCATTCCAGGTCCTGTTGGTCACTCATACAGCAGTGAAGGTCACTGAAAGGTCCACGTGGATTCACACATCCCACTGTAGGAGGTTCCAAGGTACACCAACCCGAGCTCCAGCTGACCTCTCAACCACAGGGCAGAATAATCCCTGAGGTCAGCCACGTGTGAGATAGTCCATTCTCCACGTGACAACATGAAGTACACCCAGGCTGCCGTGAGGGGATGGTCGTGCGTCATCCTCTTCATCCTTGTCACCTCCCTCCTCTGGTACCTGGATCCAACCGGACCTCACCTGACACAACGCACCCCAGCTTCGCCCCAACCCGCCAGACGACTGCAGGGGACAGAAGCACCCTACTTCAGGAGACACCGCCGAGACGACCACATCCTCCAGCATCATGATCACACTGAAAATCTTTGGTGGCAAGTTGCCAATATGTTTGCTCATAAATTGACAAAATTGACAGTTTGCTATGTTTGTGGACTGGTGCCGCATGCCACACCCACTCAATCAGTTTTTATTCCATATCCAGTCCCTTTGAATACCACCTTGTGGACTCTGATCATGGGTAATAGATTACACCCTAGGAACATTACTTGGCCACACCAGCGCCCTCCCCTCTCCTGGAGGAGGCCCGCTGAGTTTTCCAGCAACACAAACTCCACTTGTGTTTCATCCAGAACTGTCTTCCGCTTAAGGGATCGTACAAATCCATATTCTTCTCCACCTCTTTGTTTTCAGCGAAATGGGACAGATGCACTATTCTCTTTAAGACACTCTAGTTTGTCAGCGTATTATTCCTGTCTCATGTATATCCTCACCTTGCCCCAAACGCTCTGACTCGTTCACCTTAAATTCTTGTGATTTATTCCCTGACTGTTCTCTTTCTACAGAGTGGGGTTTAGGGTTCTTGTGTTTAAACATTGCGGCCTTTTCCTGACCCCTTTTATCACCCCCATCTGTTAAACGCGGTATCTTCTCTCCACAGATGAAAGGATTTATGATGGCTTTGCCCTGGTGGGGGGTTGGGGAACTAGCATGGACTGTGGAAGATCTATCAATCTCTTTGGAAAATTTAACCTCTTTAGTGGATTCTGGCTTTAGTTTGCTGCAAAAAGAAGTTTAGGCTTTGAGAATAATGTCTCTATAAAACAAGATGGCTCTTGATTTTTATTAGCTACACAAGGTGACACTTGTGCTCTGATTGGAGATCAATGTTGTACCTTTGTCCCTGATACATCTGTTAACTTGTCTGTGATCCATGATGCCCTTACTGATCTCTGGGACTGGCTTACTAGTGGTTCTTGTATTTCTCCATATGGTGGTTTGAAGTTCTTTCAGTAAATTTTCTCTTTATGTGTGATTAATATGTTGCATTTTAATCAAAGGGGTGGATTGTAATGGAAAATTTATTCATATACCCTTATAGTTTGTAGGTTACACTTTGTATGTCTGTGTATTTAGATAAGAACTCCTTCTCACACCTTCCCCCTTTCACTCAACAAATGTTAAGACTTTAGTTAGCTTCCTTTTGCACCCTTCCCCCTTTTTGACACCTTAACATTTGTTGACAGCTATGTCGAGGAAATTACAACAATGACCTCCTACTGTGATGTTATCAGCTCATGCCTGGTATATTAACCAAGCTCACTTGTATCTCCCGAGACTCACACAGACAAACTCCTTTGACTGTGGGACCCTCATTGCTGATCAGCTCTTAATAAATAATACTTTGTTCGATTCTCACTTAGTGTGTGATCTTTGATAACTAAAAATTCCACAACACCGCCGACAGTGTCCGAATTTTGCGATATGCCAGGAAACCGCCCGCTCTAAACAGCAGAAACACAGTTATCATGAATCCGAATGTATAGATGTCTTCAGCGTCCTCAACAGAAAGGATCGACAGACACATGACTTTCCACGCTCCCCAGGAATCCATCACATATCCAGCTGAAAACGTTCCGCCAGGACAAGCAGGCTCTCCTAGGCCTGTTTTCCGGTTCGAATAAATTTGGTCGATTGCATTTAGGGACCAACTGATCAAATCCATATTCAAGATTGAGTTTCGGAAAGAAATGCAGAGAGAGACTCAGAGAGATGACAGGACAGTAGCAGGTCAGAGTGGGAGAGGGAGGGAGAAGAAAATGTGTCTGCCTCGGTTGAGAGCCGGAAGAAGAAGTGCTTCCATGATGCTCCAGATGTTGTGTACTGGTGAAAGGTCTGGACTGCAGGCAGGCCAGTTCAGCAGCCGGACTCTTCTCCTGTGCAGCTAAAAACTTATAGACGTGTGCCTTGTACCATTTTAAATGAACTTTGGTCCAGAGAAGACGGAAGAAGCTTGTTCTGGATCCTGTTCACATCTGGCTTCTTCTCTGCATGATGGAGCTTTAACCTGCATTTGTGGGTTTCAGGGTGAACTGTGTTCACAGACAGTGGTTTCTGGAAGTCTTCCTGAGTCCATGCAGTGGTTTCAAGTAGGGAATCATGTCTGCTTTTAATGCACAACATCACCAGCATCCAGCGTGCCCCAGCACACAGAGATTCCTCCTGATTCTCTGAATCTTCTGATGATATTCTACACTGTAGATGGTGGATCTTCAAAGTCTGAGGAACATTTTTCTGAAATTGTTCCAGTTTTAGATCTAGTTTGTCTCAGATTGATGAAGCTCTGTCCATCTTTCCATCTGAGAGACTCTGCCTCTCTGAAATGCTCCTTTTATACCCAGTCATGTTACTGACCTGTTGCCAGGTAACCTGGTTAGTTGTCCAATGCTCCTCCAGGTGTTTCTGGTTTGTACCAGGTACTTTTCCAGCCTTTTGTTGCTCCTGTTCCAACTTTTTCCATCAGATTCACTATCAGCTCATATTTCCATCACATGGTGAAACGTCTCCGTTTCATCTCTGATGTGTTGGTTATCTACTACTAAATATGGAATAATGGGATTCTGGAAATCACTGGATTCTGGTTTTATTGACATTTCACATATCATCCTGACTTTTTTTAGAGCTGGGGTTTTATGTATACTATACAGGCACATCAGATATAGCTTGTGTGTTCTGCCATTTCAGCATTAATACTGCTTCCATCAGTGCAGTAAGCCCATCCAAACCATTTAATGCCCTTTAAAAGTTTCCATCAATGAAGCTCAGAACTTCTCAAATCTTTTAAATCCTAATGTCCCTAAAGAGATAAATCTTTGCAGAAGTGAACAGCGGCAACAGCATGTAAAAGCAGTTTTACTTCATATTTAAACTTAGAGCACACCAAAAATGGAGGGAATAATCCCTGTAGGGACGGAGGCAGAAAGCTATGAGGCCTGTTACGGCCCATAGAAACCGTTGCATGTGATGTTTCTATGTGGACCACTCCCACTGATGTGCAACATGACTTCTTCCTGTCGTGGATATCAGGATTTAGGAATACTTACAGCTCTCCAGCTCCAGGGTGCACGTCTGTGAGTCCAGAGGAAAACGACTGAAATCCATGTTGCATGCAGCAGTAACTGTAACCCTGCAGAGTCAGGAGGAAAAAGTCAAACTCAGCAGCTCCACACAGGTGGCCCAAAGACCCGCCAGGTCTGATCTGGTTCATGTCCTCACCTCATGCTGTACAGAACATGGCCATCTGGGAAGACCCTCAGCATGATGTTGTCAGTGGTGGTGTCGTGGATGAATGACCTCTTAGAATGGACAAAGAACACATCTGGCACCCATATCTTCTTCACCAGGCGCCCATCGAAGGTCATGCTCTTGTTAGTGGCGCTCGGGAAGGCCAACCTCTCATCCTTCCAGTAGTGCCTCAGATATAGGGTCATGGTGAAGTCCTAAGGGAGCAGAGGGAGGGGGGGCAGAGACAGAAACAGCCTCTGGATTAAGTGGGACACTACTTGCTCGCCTCCTCTGGTTTATTGAATTCCTCTGGGATTAAAGCACTGTAACCCGCGGTTGCTGGATTATTTGGATTGTTTACAACTAAATGTACACAGTCAACAGAAGTGTTGAACATATGTTAACCAAAACCAATCCACAGACTCCACTGGTCCTAGATTACCCCTGTCCTGTTGCTATGCAGGCAGGAGTTTTCCTGCAGCCCAGATGCCCCATGACAAGGATCATCCTCTATCCTATTCTCACTGAGGCATTACATAAGAACAGATCACTCTGGAATAATGGTTGCAGCAACACATTGGACTCTTGGCACACGCCATAAAAGTACCTTTGCTGTTGCGTAAGAGGCGTTCAGGACATTTCTGAATCCCTCTGAGGAGTAATTAATGTTTCTTAATGAGACATGATTTCATATATACAGATTTTAATTTCATATTGTCAAATGTTACAATCTTATATTTTTATATAATTAGTATACAAATACTAAGTAAGGGATAACGCCCGACGAGTTGTAAATTGTCATAAATTAATGGACGACATGGAGGCGTGAACCGTCTGACTTGAAGTCCATTAATTTATGATAATTGACACCTCGAAGGGCATTATCCTGCTTATACCATGGTCACTTACGAAAGAAATAAATATTAAATCAAATATTAATGCGTTAATGTTGTTTTTAAATCATAAGTTTTTCCCACTATTTCATTGTGACACGTTGCCAAGGTAAACGGCTCTGACACAGAACCTGCAGCTCGGTCTGTCAGCTGTTGTATTAGACCTGATCAGTGGAGGGAAGGGAGATGATTGATTAAATGTTAAGCTACGTGACACAAATGATCATTTCAGAGGGCGGGTTCAGCTTGTGTGTGTCCAGAGGATGATACAACATTTTGTTTCAAACAGTCAAAGTCCACAGATCGTGTCCTGCATCGTTCAATAAGCCTGCAGGCTGCTTTCACAGCAACGCCACGTCATGATCTGTCATGTCTCCAGTGGCGACTCGTAAACGTTTTTATATTTGTTATCCACCATTCACTCTGTATCAAGCAAGCAAGTAAGTAAAGTTTTCAAGACAGAAAGACAGGCAACGACATATTTAAAATTAAATGTAACATTGCCGTTGATCGTGACATTTCATAAAGATACTGGCATGTCCATAGTGGTGTTTGAAGGACGAAGATATAACGTCTGTGGACCCTGACCGCTGCTGGTTTAACGTTTGTGGACTCTGACCGCTGCTGGTTTAACGTTTGTGGACTCTGACCGCTGCTGGTTTAACGTCTGTGGACTCTGACCGCTGCTGGTTTAATGTTTGTGGACCCTGACCGCTGCTGGTTTAACGTTTGTGGACTCTGACCGCTGCTGGTTTAACGTTTGTGGACCCTGACTGCTGCTGGTTTAACGTTTGTGGACTCTGACCGCTGCTGGTTTAATGTTTGTGGACTCTGACAGCTGCTGGTTGGGACGTTGCAGGACAACAAAATGTTTCTCCCTTCTCGTCTCTCCTGGACTGACGGAGCCCAGTAAGCATGCACCTGATTTCACAGCGATGTGCCGTCACAGACATGATCTGACGAATCTCCAGCCTGTTGTCTGAGTTTCTGTTGCCATGGTTACCAACTAGCCTTTAGTCAGTGCAATAATTTTTAATGGACACCCTCCAGCAAATCAGAATTGAGTATTCACTCAGACCATGGTATAAATATGTATGGAGCTTGTATGGCATGGTTAAAACGTTAAAAGAATAAAACAAACCTAGTTCCAAAGAAGTTAGATGTTGTGTAAAATGTAAATAAAACAAGAATCCAATAATTTCCAGAATCCCATTATTCCATATTTTATTCCTCAGTAGAAGATAACCAGGATGAAACAGACATATTTCACCATGTGATGAAAATATGAGCTGATAGTGAATCTGATGCAGCAACACATCTGGAAAAAGTTGGAACAGCAGCAACAAAAGGCTGGAAAAGTACCTGGTACAAACCAGAAACACCTGGAGGAGCATTGGACAACTAACCAGGTTACCTGGTCAGTAACATGACTGGGTATAAAGGCAAGACAAGCTAAGACTATTTAAATTGCTTTACATAAAACATTACATTATTATTATTGTTATTATAGATTGTATATATTATTATATATATTGTTATCAGAGGAAGCTTTAATAACATAACAAAAATAAAAAAAAGTTAAATAAAACATAGAATAAAGTAAAATCAAAGGCAGGAAATAAACGTTCCAGAGTGAGAAATGAACTGTTCCGATGAAAAGCAGTTTTGAACTTGATTTAAAGCAGCAGAGTTTCATCAGATCTGCAGGTTTCTGGGAGCTTGTTCCAGAAACTGTCCCTGCATTTCCAGGATTAGTTTTGACTCTGGGAACAGGAACTAGACCTGACCCTGATGATCTGAGGGATCTGGTTCTTAACCAACCAGCAGATCCTGATTGTATGTTGGCCCTAAACTATTCAGTCGAGACAGGAAGTAAAGAGGACTGGAGTTCCATGATCCTCTTTCTGAGATCCACATAGATGTGTGTCATCAGCATAACTGTGGTAACATGTTTAGTTGCTCCCATAATGTGAGCGAGTGGCAGCATGTAGATGATGAACAGCAGTGGTCCCAGGATGGAGCCTTGGGGAACTCCACAGGTTATTTTGGTTCGCTCAGATTTATAGTTACCTATAGACACAAAATAGTCCCTGTCTTTTAGACAGGACTCAAACCAGTTAACTGCAGAGCCAGAAAGTCCGACCCAGTTTTCCAGCTGGTCTAGTGAGATGTTCTGGTCGACCGAGTCAAATGCAGCACTGAGATCCAGCAGTACCAGGACTGTAATGTTCCTGCTATCTGTGCTCAGGCGGATGTCATTAAAGACCAGAACTAGAGCATCTCAGGGCTGTGGTGTGGCTGAAAACCTGACTGGTTGACATCAGAACAGGTATTTAGTGTCAGGCAGTTGTGTAGCTGCTGGAAGACAGCTTTTTCTAGAACCTGACTAAGAAAGGGGAGGTTTGATATCGGCCTGTAGCTGCTCATGAGGGAATAGTCCAGGTTTTTCTTTTTCATTAGAGGTTTGATGACGGCTGTTTTTAGGGTCTGAGGGAAGATGCCTGACAGCAGAGACATGTTTAGAACCTGGAAGATATCTAAGGCCATGCATCCTGAAACATTCTTAAAAACCTGGTTGGTAGGGTGTCAAGACAGCAAGTGGTGGTTTTCAGATGGACAAGGATCTCATCCAGGTCATTAGGACTGACTGGAGAAAAGTGTGTCCTGGTGTTCATGTCTCTGAGTGGATCACAAGGACATATGTCCTCCCCTGGCATGGAAGCACTGACTGAATGCCTGGTTTTCTGGATGTAGTCAGTAAAGAAAGAAGGAAACAAGCTTCATTGCTGTTTTTTAGCAATGATGTCAGAAAGAAAGATGGTCTGAATTTCTCAGCTCCAGGTTAGAAATCCTCAGTCTCTCTTTACAGATCTCATAGTGAACCTGCAGCTTTGTTTTCCACCACCTGGGTTCAGCTTTTCCACATTCTGGTTTTCCAGCTCTTACCAGCGTGGCATTTTTCCATGGAGCTCTCTTTTTGGCAACGATCACTTCCACCTCAGTGGGAGCAACGACATCAATAATGCTGCAATTTTACCACTGAAATGATCCACAAGCTCATCAGCTGAAGGCCGGGAGAGGGGGGTTGGAGATAAAGCTGGTACAAACATTTCAGTGGGATTTTCACCAATATACTGCTTATTGATAACCTCTGTTTGGGCTTTTTGTTGACAATAACAGCATCTCAAAGAAAACCCAGGAATGATCAGACAGAACAACATCCATCACCACAACCTGGAAATATTCAGAGCTTTAGAGATGACCAGATCCAGACAGGGTCCTCTGGTCCACATGCTGAGTTAGACCAAACGTATCAGGAACATTGTTCTCTGGTCCCTCTGTCCTCTGGGTTCTCAGCATGAATGTTGGAATCACCAACAATAACTACACCGTCAGAGTGGACAGATTACTGACAGCAGTTCACAACGTCATCAGAAACACTGCTCAGTGTTTAGGTGGCCTGTATATGTCAAGGACCACCACACGAGAGGGGAGGTCATCTGGAGAGACACAAAGTTTTTCTAAGATATCTGCTGCATTGGAGGGAGTTATTAAAGCAAACAGCCCCTCCTCCACCTTTCTGATGTGATCTAGCTCCACCCACAGAGCTGAAGTCTGGAGGGGTCGCTTCTACAGGAACAAGCATCATTTTCTCTGTCTGACCAGCTTTCTGGTAAAAACTAGACATTAACTTTGTGATTTGTAATAAAATCATTGATTAAAATGTTTTTCCAGCCAAAGATGTGACATTTAGCAAAGCTAGCTTCAATGTGCTAAAAACATTACCTGTGCAGGTGTTGTTCTGGGCAGGCTGAGGCTGATGAGAAATGAACTCAAGATGTGATAAATGTATAGAATGTATTGGGTGAATTTATCAGTTTTTTTTGTTGTTGTTGTTGCCTGTTAAAACAGGGATAAAGGAAACTACTTGCGAGATGTGTTGGCAAACTTTTACAGCTTCTATAGTTTGATATAAATAAAGACACATTCCATATTAAGAGCCACGCTCGGGAAAACCAGGATTTCCAGGACAAAGGGAGATGATATTAATAAGAAGTTCAACCACTAAAACATGTTCTGTCATTGTGGAACAAAACTTCATATTATAAAACCCATCCAGATAAATAAGGTGCCAGTCTGCTGCCAGCATGTAGCAGTCAGTGTGGAAAGTAGCTTTGGTCCTTCATTCCAGCACAGCGGGACCAGACTGGAGGCTGGAGGTCTAGAAGTGGTGCTACGCTAACGAAACACACAAGAGGAGGATTTTCTTTATTATGATTATTCTTACACAATGTTTTTATTCTTGTCCTAATTTCTGTCCACACGGTCTTTATTTCCTACAACTCATCGTCCACCTGGTTAATAGCGGTGATGGTGTCCCTCTGCACCGCCCACCCAGCTGGAGCCCTGCCCACTCTGCTGGAGCCCCACCCACCCTGCTGGAGCACCGCTCACCCTGCTGGAGCACCAAGCAACTAGAAAGAAATATTATTTAACACTAAATAAACTGCTACCAGTCTCAGTTGTATCTGTACATGTTTATGTCATACATTAAAACAAATGACTACATTACCGGCATCATTACTGTCATCTAGCAGCTTTTCTCCAGAACGATCTGCTGTGGGCTGCAGCGTCTTACTGAAGGTCCCAACTGGAAGGTGTTACTGTTCACCCCTGTTGGAATCAAACTTCCATCTCCTGCATGACAGACGGATGTTCTACCGACTGAGATATCCATCCATACAATCCGACTCCTCTGGCATGTCTTCCTTCTGACACTGTGATGACAGCGTCTCCACCTGCTGCCACTATTCTGTCTTTCTGACACCAGTAACGTCCACGCCGTGTCCACCAGTTAAACATTTTTACCTTTTCCAACGTGGTCCATCAGGATCTCTGTCTCACACCCGAAAAATTCCACTTCTTCCCTCTTTTTCCCTCCCGAGTCATCATGGAAATGATGTGATGAATATGTATTACAGGCGTCCACCTGAACATTTATAGCCACCATGGGGGCGGGGCAAGGCATTCCCTCACCTTTAGAGTTGATTCTGGTTTATAAACAGAAACAGGTGGAGGACGTGCGTGCGCAAGCTTTGATAAATCTGGAAGTTGAAGTGCAGCATTTGCTTTTTGCTTTGCTACATACAGTGTGATAAATGAGGCCGAGTGTTAACTGTCTTCTCTGTTTGGGATGTGATGCAGGACTGAATTAATGCTCAGTGAAATTCTGCATCAGACCTTGTGGGTGAATCAATGGGTGCATTTAACATTCTTACCAGGAAATACGAATCTTCCTCCTGCTTGACTGTCACTTTCTTTCATTTGTGATTTGAGGTTTGTTATAGTGGAAACAGAGCAAACACAAGCGTGAGAGCACACGCTGTAACACTAGTGGGGTTTATGATTTACTGGCAAGTCCTATGAAAAAACATGCTTTTGCCCCTCACACAAAAAGATAATTAGCTAAGTGACTATTTTAGCAGCTTTGTTGTATGATGTAATATCTTTGAAGCAGCCAAAGTCTGGAATCATTCTTTTTTCCCATGCCATTCCAAAACCATTAACTACATAACTTTGGTATCCCAATGAAATGTAATCCTCATTTGTCCTTGTAAACAGGGGCTTATAAATGCCAGGACAACTGCTTTGATCCAATTTATTGTTAGAACAGAAGGCTAATTTAATTACATCACTCAGCCTGACAGCAGAAAGATCTGCTCCTGACCATCACACGGAGGACGCCGTCTAAATGTCTGTAGAGAGGGCCTCACAGAACAGAAACCCTTCACTGCCAGTGTGAACTTAGAATATCAGGGATTTTTTGTGAAACTACATACTCTTATTGTTTATAGCGTGTCCTATTCCAACTCCTGCTTCTCCACTAGCCTTGAAGTGGCAGCAATGGCAGGGTTTTCTTGTCCTAGTTAGTTAAAAAAACAGACATATAGGATTTCACACGTGAAAAGCTTGCAGGAGTATCACTCTTTCTTTTTTTTTTTTTTTAACTTGTCCTGTCCAGCATCATAGCAGCAAAATGATAATCTGTTTGCTGTATCGTGCTGAACAAATTTGCTCTGCCAAGGGGAGGCCTATGGGTAAGGCTCCTCTTGATAATCTGATTCATTTATTAATTTATTTACTTTGAATCATGGCATCTATGTAATCTTGCTGGACCTGACCGGAGGGGACAGAAAAAGATGGAAAATAGCAAAAAGAGCAAAAGGGAAAGAAGAAGAAAGAAGGAGACAAAAAGATCACAGACAGAAGGAAACGACCCTTCAATCCACACCATCACCAGACAACAAACTGTTACACCTGTACATGAACACACCAGGAAATTTCCTACAACTTTTACAAAAGCAGAAACACACACACAAAGAAAAAACAGGGCTGCCAGTCATTAAGAGTTTTTCAATAATAACCAAATCAAAAAGACATAACAGCAACCAGACACTAACTCACAGGAAAAATATAAAAAAAAAAAAAAAAAAAAAAAATTAATAATTATCGCTTAGTATTAAAACCCACTAGACAACTCAGTGACTGTGTCAGCATGCAGAGAAAGAAGGAGTGATCAGTGATGAAGAGTGGTAAGTGAGATCATGCAAATGCGACCACGCCTCCACGGAGGCCAGAGGCAGACCAGAGCCTGGACCGGGCCCTCAGCAGCAGACCTGAAGCACCCCACCACAAAGACGACTCCAGCCCCACCCGAAGGGCGGCAGAGGAGAGCCCCAGCAAGAGCCCCCCACGGTCCCGGGGCACAGGCCCCAGTGGGCCAAGATCAGCAGCCGCCGGCCCCGCCAGGGACCGGCCAACCCAGGGCAGCCCAAGCGAAGGGCCCAGGGCCCCAGGAGCCCAGAGGCAGCCGCCCCACCCCCCAAAGGCAGAGGGCCCGCAACATGCCTAGGAGGACCAGGCCCCCCCAGACAGCCACCCGGCGTAGGCCAGCACACACCCCAATGTTCCAGCCGCACACCCCGGGAACCAGGGTGCTATCGGCCCCCTCCCCCCACTCCCCACCTACCTCAGTCTGCACCCCACATAACCCCACACTCACACCCTTCCCCGCGCCGCACCCACAACCACCCACCACCACACAGCCACGCCACACACAACCCACCCACCATGCCCCGTGGGGGACACCCCAGGCGGACCAGCGGACAGCGAGCCCCAAGCACCCCCCCTTGACCCAACCCCCACAGAGCCAGCAGCCCTCCAGCGCAGCCACCCCGGGACCCGGGTTGTGAGAGGTCCCCAATACCCTCTCCCTCCCTGCTCCTGACTGTTTATGTAGTGTGTGTTGTATGCAATTAAAATTGAGGGGCAGTGACTGCAATGAGCCGGGAGCCGGGCCACCCAAGTGGCCCCGCCCGCCATGCACCGCATCCCATGCCCCCCAGGTGTTGTTTGTGTGTTGTGTTTCTTGGGTTTTGGTGTCTCGGTGCAATTAAAACTGAGAGGCGAGTCGCCATGGGGTGCATCCAAGGAGACCACTGAATGGTCTCCTCCGTTCCACCCCGCATGGCTCCATGCCTCCCAACTCCCTACGTGTGTGTGTGTGAGACAGAGAAAGCGGGAAGTAAGAGGGGTCCGGGGATGTATGTCCAGAGGGAAGCAAACTTCCCTCCGGATGATGAGCCTTTAGTGGCATTAGGCACCCCTGCTCCCCAGGAGGCCCCCCAGGGCAAGACAGGCCAGGAGAGGCCGCCCCCACGACCGGGCCACCCAGGGACCGCAGCCAGTGAGCTTTCACCAACCAGAGAAAATACCCACCCTCCCACACCCCGAACGGGGAATGAGAGGATGGGGACAGCTGCAGACCCACGGCCCACCACCCCCAGGCTCACCTAGGTCCCCCCCCACAAGTGCACTTAACCCCGCCCCAACCACACACAGAAACACATGCACACCTATTTCCTTGCACACTCCCGCTCATCCTAACTCATATATGCCCTCTCAGCCCCACCCAAAAAATATAAACACTCACACAGCCTCAAACCCTCCCACAAACATCATCCAAAGTATAGACACACACAACATACAAGCATCCCTGTCTCACACCCCAGCACCTTCCCCTTTAATCCCCTGAATCCCACTCAGCCCTCCTTCAAACCCCCACACCCCCCCTGCCCCCGGGCCATACCCTGGTCCCAGAGTGTCAACCAGACACCAGGGCATGCACCAACCCACATCACGGCAGCACATCCGGGCAAGCCCAGACCCCTGGCACATACGAAGCCCACCACCCCGGAGGGAGGAGGACCACCCCCGGGCACCAGAGCCCAGAACCCCCGCCCAGCCCGCCCCGGAATAGCCCAGGCACCACCAGTGGCCTCACCCCCCACCACGAGGTGACTCCAACCGCTGGCCCCCACAGCCCCCGACGGGGCCAGATCCAGAGCCACCCCCACCGCAGAGCAGCCCGGTCCCGCACCACGGGCAACCACAAAGAACCCACAACCACCAGTCACTCCCGGCCATTTCTCAAACCCCCATAGCAACGAGGTCACAGTCCTCCACCTACACTAAGTGATGGAACTAAGCACAGGGGACCAGAGGGAATGAGATTCAGCTATATAGTTCTTTGAGGAGGCAGACATTGTCTCACTACTGATGTGGTCAACTAAGAGATTCCTAAACTGCTGAATACACAGATTGTTTTTGTTTTTCCAGTTCACAAGGATAGTTTTCTTTGCGATGCATAATGCTGTGTGTATCATGTGTGCAGAGTTAATTGCCATATTAATGTCACCCAAGTCACCTGGTAGACATAGTGCGGGGATTGTAGGAATATTACATTTAAACCATGTTGACATGTCCACACATACCTGAAGCCAGAACCTGCGGACATAATGCGGTGTGCAGGACCACAAGGCATGGAGATAGTTGTCCGGTGTGTTTTCATTGCAGTGTGTGCAAATGTTTGATTGTGACAGACCCATCCTGAACATCCTTTGTCCTGTATAATGAGTTCTATGCAGAATTTTGAATTGTATTAGTTGCATATTTGAATTTTTAGTCATTTTAAAGGTGTTTAAACATATTTTTGACCATTTATCTTTATTAAAGTTACTAGATAAGTCACCCTCCCATTTTGAAGTTGGAAGACAGAGTCTTCTAGTTTGGATAATAGTCTATATGTTTTTGATAATAGCTTTGAGGCATTGAGATTCATGAATTCTGCCACCCTAATAGGTAGATCTAAGTTTAATTGATTAATGGTATATTTTTTACATATAATAGATTTAAGCTGGTGATATTCTAAAAATGTTTTGCTACTGATTCCATATTGTGAAGTGAGAATATTAAATGATAAGAAGTTTCCATTTTCTATTATATGTTCTAACTGTTTTATTCCTTTATTTTTCCATTGAGTAAAATTGATAAGCTTTTTGTTTTGCAGGATGTCAGGGTTGTTCCAGAGGGGTGTAAACTTACATGGAAAAAGTGAGGATTTGGTCATTTTTAGAAAATCCCACCAAGCCACCAAGGAGGAACTGATATTAATGCTTTTAAACACTTATGTGTTTTGATGGTTGAGCTGATGAATGGCAGGTCAGAGATAAACACATCCTCACACAATGCTTGCTCTACATCTAACCATGGTTCATCCAGACTGCTAGGTTTAAGCCATTTGGAGATATACTGCAGCTTGTTAGCTAAGAAAACATGATTAAAGTCGGGTAGCTCCAATCCGCCTCTATCTTTAGTCTGTTGTAAAGTTTTTAGACTGATCCATGATGGCTTGTTTTTCCATAAAAATTTAGATATATGTGAGTCCAGTGACTTAAACCAACTGGAGGATGGTTTACTGGGTATCACTGAAAACAGGTAGTTTACTTTAGATAGAACCATCATTTTAACTGTGGCAACCCTCCCCATGAGTGATATGGGTAAGCGCCTCCACCGTGAGAGATCATCCTCTATTGCTTTAAGTAGGTGGACATAATTTAGCTTTGTTAGTTCTGATAACCTGGGGGAAATGTTTATGCCTAGATATCTAATGTTTCCAGACTGTATTGTAGTATTGGGTGTGTTTTGTAGGTCACAGTTGATGGGCATAATAATAGTCTTAGACCAGTTAATAGAGTATTCAGATATTGATGAGAATGTGTTAATAAGTGTGATTGTCTGGGGGAGAGATGTCGGTGAGTTCTGGAGGAAAAGTAATACATCATCAGCATAAAGACTTATCTTGTGTTCTATATTTTTGGCATGGATTCCTTTAATCTCTTTATTTTGTCATATGGCAGCAGCTAGGGGTTCAATAAAAATAGCAAAGAGTGATGGAGAAAGCGGGCAGCCCTGTCTGGTGCCTCTCTGCAAACAGAAGCTTGGAGAGGTTTGATCATTGGTCTTCACACATGCATTTGGGTTGTTATATAATATTTTTATCCAATCTATGAAAGATGACCCAAACCCAAATTTGTTTAACGTTGCAAATAAAAATTTCCAGTTTACTCGGTCAAATGCTTTTTCTGCGTCTAAAGAAATGACTGTGGATTCCAGATTATGTAGAGTAGAATAATCTATGATGTTAATTAATCTACGCATGTTAGTAGAGGAATGTCTACCTTTAATAAAGCCTGTTTGGTCAGGATGTATTATTAGAGGGGTTATTTTTTCTATTCTTCTGGCCAAAGCTTTGCTAATTATTTTGAGATCTACATGTCTTAATGAAATTGGACAGTAACTGGATGGAAGTGTCAGGCCTTTACCTGGTTTTAATAGTAGAGTAATATTGGCTAGGTTCATATTTGAAGGTATTTTTTGTTTTTCCTTTATTTCTAATATCATATTGTAGAAAGTGGGTGCCAGCATTGTCCAGAATTCTTTGTAGAATTTTGCTGGGTAACCATCTGGACCTGGAGCTTTATTGTTGGGCATATGCTGGAGAGCTTCTTGGAGTTCGCCGACTGAAAGGGGGGAATCCAAGACCATTTTATTTTCCTGTTTTAATTTTGGAAGATTGATGTTACCAAGAAATTTATCAATATTGTCATCTGTTGTAGTTAGTTGTGATGTATAATGTTTTATAGAATTCTTTGAAAGTGTTATTTATCTTGTCAGGGTCGTGGCTGATGTTTCCTTCTGGATCTCTGACAGAGGAGTTAGTTGTTTTCTCCTTATTTGTTTTTAACTGATTAGCCAGGAACCTTCCAGATTTGTTGCCATGCTCAAAATTCTCCAAGCGAAGTCTTTGCACCAAGAATTGCATCTTTTTATCTATTATTTCATTAAGTTCAATTTTATCTTTCCTTATAGCATTTAGTATGTGTTCTTCTGGGGAGACATGGTAAGCTCCTCTAAGGATTTAATTCTGAGTTCTAACTCTGAGATTCTCAAAGTTTCCTTCTTTTTCTTATGAGAAGAAAAGGAAATTATTTTCCCTCTCATTACTGCTTTTCCTGCTTCCCAAAGAACACTTGCTGAAGTTTCTGGCAAGTCGTTATTTTCTAGATATAAGGACCATTCTCTTTTGAAGTAGCTGATAAACTCAGGATCTTTAAGTAGTGACGTATTAAATCTCCAGTTTCTAGTTGCTGGTTTATTGTTCTTACTTCTCAGAGTGAATGATACTGGTGCGTGATCACTAATGCTAATAGGATGGATTCTGATTTCTGACATGTCATTCATCAGCGAGCTGCTAGTTAAGAAATAATCTAATCTAGAATAGGAATGGTGAACTGAAGAGAAGAAGGTGTATTCTCTTAGTGTGGGATGGTGAGAGCGCCAAGCATCACAGAGACCAAAATCCTTCATGTACTGTTTTACAGTTTCTGAGGATTTCCAGACTCGATGAGCTCCTGTGGTACTTTTTTTCTCCAGTATAATGTTAAAATCACCTCCTACAATTAGTGTGTTATCTGAGTGACCATAGAGACGAAGAGGGAGTGAAAGAAGGAGGATCTACATTTGGACCAGATATATTTGCGATACATAACTTAACATTTTTAATAGATAATGTAACTATTATAAATCTGCCTTCTGGATCTATGATTGTATTATCTATGTCAAAATTTAACCTTCTATTAATAAGAGTTGCTGCTCCTCTCTGCCTAGAATTATAACAAGCTGAATACACGTGTGGAAACTGGGTTGTTGAGAGAAGATCTATTGTTGAGTTTGATAAATGAGTCTCTTGGAGTAATATTATATCTGCTTTCATTTCTTGCAAACGATTAAAAATGTTTAACCTCTTTTCCCTTGTGCCAGCTCCACGCACATTCCAAGTGACAAATGTGAGTTCGTTCATGAAGCAACCACAGAAATGAGGGCTATATGCATATTACTGAAGCGTGTGTGCGTGCATCCCACTGCTTCTCCGCGTGCATGTGTATCTGCCAGCTGGTTGTGACAGGGATGTATGTGCGCTTGTGCTGTTCTGTGTGTGTTCCTATGAATCATGAAAAGTGCTGATGTGCATATAATATAATGACAAGTGTTACCGTTAACCGTTAAAGGATCGGAGAGAAGAAGTGTAAAGAGTGAAAAGAGCGACAGTGCCAAATGAAAAAAGTAATTTAAAAAACTCATCTGTGCTGAGAACAGTGTAGTGGAGACGGGCAGTGGATTTACTGTTAACTAAATTATCTTTTATGGCAGTTTTATGGATATAACATGATCTAGTGAGAAAACAGGAAAATTAAAGCACATACCAAGTCAGTAGAGCCACGGAGTGATGTCGGGGTCGCGGTACAGCTGTCCATTAATAAATAATTTATCCACCGCGATGACAGCGCGAGCACCTTCATCGATAAATTTCCTCCTGATGGGAAACAGGACTCTCCGTCGGTCCAGAATCTCTCTCGGATATTGGTCGTTTACTCCAAAGTTGGTTCCCTTCAGTTCGCGGCCCTGGTTCTTCACCTGCTCCTTCTGTTTGAAGCTGACGAACTTCGCTACAATGGGTCTTGGTCTGTTTGACCCGGGTTTCCTCCCGCCGAGCCGATGGACTCTGTGAAAGGAGATGTTTTTCACCGTTTCCTCCGGGAGCTTCAGGTGGGTTTTGATGGAGTTTTTCACCGTGGTCTTGGGGTCCTCCTCCGTCTGCTCTGGAATCCCTGCAAATACCAGGTTCTCTCTCATGCTCTGCGCCTGTAGATCGATCACCGTTTCCTTCATCTTCTTATTTTCCTCCGAGAGACGGGTCAAGCCCTCGGTGAGGGATTTTACCGACTCTCTGAGACCAGCATTTTCTACAGCCAGAGTTTCCACCTGCTTCTGGCTGAATTCTAGTGATTCACGTAGCGTCTGGAACTCCTTGTGGAGAATTTGTACCAGGCTCAAACGCGCATCAAAACTACTGAGTTTCTTATCTACAGAGATCAGAACATCCGTTGAGTCGTTCCCCGGTGAAATAGCTCCAGGTGAATCCTCATTTCGCTGTCTCTTGGACTTGGATGAGGTGGAGGGGGTGGACGTGTTGTTTGGTTTCCCCATGACGATTCTGTCGTAACAACGTTCTATAAAATCTGTCAGGCTGGCCAAATCCTCCTCACTGTGCTCCAGAGTTTACCTTTTAAAGACACTATTTTCCTACTTTAAAGAATATTTTGATTAGGCTGGCACAAAATACAATTGAATGAAAGTATAAATGTTTGGGCGCGCCTAGTTTGAATCTGCCGTCTCCCCCGGAACTACGTCACCTACAGCATCAGCGTCACTCTTTCTTTAATGCTAATTTTTGTCTGCAGACTCTTTTCTCTGTTGCAGCCCATGAGCCAGGTTGCAATGGAGCAAAAGTTAGCTGCATTTTTAGTACTGGGCTCATTTTCAAGCTGTTAGTAAAACATGTTCCAGCTTTGCCTCATTAGCTGTGTTGTCTAAAGAGAGCATCTTCGCCATGTGTGGAAACAGTCCGTAACTTCCAACTTCCAATCTGCCTCTAGGAAAGTATGAAACATTGCATTTTCTTTCTACTCCTTTCGTTTACTTGCTGCTTCGACTTATTTTGAAGTTTATTTTAAGTTTAACTGACAGAATGATCAGTGATGCTCAGTTTTTCTTTGCCAGCCTAATTTTAATCATTGCTACTTGTCTAATGAAGATTTGAGTTTTTTTTTATATATATTTTTACCAGCTCTAAAAAAAGTGTGTAAAATGTAAATAAAACTGAATACAATGATTAAGGTGGCAGTTCTCCTCCCTGAGCCGCCACCTTATCGAGGTGGAGGAGTTTTTGCGTCCTAATGATCCTAGGAGCTATGTTGTTGGGGTTTTATGTCCCTGGTAGGATCACCCATGGCAAACAGTTCTCCAGGGAAGGTACCAGACAAAGCATGGCTCAACAGACCCCTATGATGGATAAAAACAATGAATCCAGGCTTCCCTTATCCAGACGTGGGCCACCGGAGCCCCCGTCTGGAATCAGGCCCGGAGGTGGGGCACAGAGGCGAGTGCCTGGTGGCCGGGTCTTTGCTCATGCGGCCCGGTCGGGCTCAGCCCGAAAGTGTGACATGCCCCCCCCCCCCCCCCCTGTGGACTCACCACCTGCAGGAGGGGCCGTTGGTGTCAGGTGCCGTGTGAGCTGGGCGGCGGCCGAAGGATGTAAATCCGAGTAGTGTTTTGTTGCTGGACTTCTGTGCTCGTCATGGACTGTCCATAACGAACACCTTGTTCAGACATGAGAGTGTCCACATGTGCACTTGGCATCAGGACACTCTAGGCTGCAGTTCGATGATTGACTTTGTAGTTGTATCATCGGACTTGCGGCCGCATGTTCTGGACACTCGGGTGAAGAGAGGGGCGGAGCTGTCAACTGATCACCACCTGGTGGTGCATTGGCTCAGATGGTGGGCGAGAATGCCGGTCAGGCCTGGCAGACCCAAGCGTGTTGTGAGGGTCTGCTGGGAACGTCTGGCAGAGTCCCCTGTCAGAAAGAGTTTCAACTCCCATCTCTAGCAGAGCTTCAACCATGTCCCGGGTGAGGTGGGGGACATTGAGTCCAAGTGGGCTGTGTTTTGCCTCTATTGTTGAGGCAGCCAGCCGCAGCTGTGGTCGTAAGGTCGTCGGTGCCTGTCATGAAGGTGTGGAAGAAAGTTAACTTTTTATGCTTTATATATTATATTATAATCACACCTATAAATACTTCCTTTATTATATAATTTTTTTCTTTAATTTATTATTTGTATTCACACTGATTGTTACACTCCCAACTCCAGATTCTGAGGTAGGGAGGTTCCACTCTGTCCTGGTCTTATCTGTTCAGGATGAGCTTCAAGGATAAACAGAAAGGGAGAAAATTTTTCTCTGACGTTGGTCCAGCAGAGTCTCCTGACGTCACTCTCATTACTTGCAAGTAATTTGTCGGTGTTCATTTTTCCTTTAATAAATTTTGTCTTACTTTTGCTCATTCCTGACTCTTGGTCATTTTTTCAACAACAATTGATGTTGTCGGGCAGGATTTGGCGAGTGACCCAGGAGGACCCGGCGACGGTGTCTGACTGACCTGAACTGGATTTTCAGGCTCTGCTTTTTCTAGAGAACCAAACCCTCGTTTGGTTCTCTGGAGGTCACCTCCAAAATCAATTAACTCAAAACGTAGACAGAACAATAAGCCTGGTGAGTTGAAGTGCTTTTTTCTCTAACTGGGTTTTGAACTAAATTAGTGACAGGAAAGGATTGTTGATTGTAGTCGAGCCTCTCGGGCGGGCTGTAGGACAGGTTTACAGCAGGTAAAATTCCTCTGTAGAACCACAGAGGTCTCCCCAGTAAACAGTACTGGGTAAGGGTGGTCGAGTAAACTTATTACTCAGGGTCTGTGAAGACGTTCACAAGACGGTAAGCGCGATCCCCACCTATCTATTGGTAACAACTCCCAGCAACAACTCAAGTAACCTCAAGAAGGGGAGTTATTTAAATTTATGAAAAACAAATATGGGAAAAATTGTATGCTATTTTGTGCAGAATGGATAGCTGTGGGTGTTCCTGCTAAGGGAACTCTGAGTCCAAAGGATCTCAAAAAGGTAAATGACGGTTTAGAAAAAAAAGGAGGCTGAACTGAGCTCTAAAATACTGTGAAAGCTTCTAATGGAAAAAACACAGAGAAGCACCGAGTCTGTAGCAGCAGGCAGAGAAAACAGAGCAAAACTACTGAATAATCCAATGGTTTTGTTTTAAGTAAATTATCCAGGTTCAGTCATTTCATTAAATATATGTTGTCGTAGATAAGTCTGCTCTACACAAGAGGCGTGTATGGAGAACTGACTTTGAGAACAACAGTTTTTTTCTTCCATTTCTCAAATGTACAAGTTGTAAAATAATCTGACCCGTCTGAGGAAATGTTTATCTCCGCTTCACACTGCTCAGTACATGCACCAGGACACGCTTCCTTAAGTTAGGGTGACTCCGTTTGGAAAGAAAAAAATAAAGCCAATTTTCTCCCAAAAAATTAACACACTCTACTTGCAATGAAATGTTTTTTGCTTACACACACACACACACACACACACACACACACACACACACACACACACACACACACACACACACACTGAAGATTTATTTCTAGCACTATCAAATCTTTGGGAGAAAACACTTGCAACTTTCCTCAGACACACACACACACAGTCTGTAGGATAAATATTAACCCAATTTTCATTTTTCTCCTTTTTCTCCTCCCTCTATCTCTGTCTCTGTCTGAGACACCGTGTCCTGAAGCTCCTCAGACACTCCGACCGACTCAGCTCCTCCGTCAGGATAAATGTCAGCAGAAGCCCACTGATATATATATATATATATATATATATATACTTTATATACTTTTTTTTTCTTTTTTTTCCTCTAAAATATGTGTATGTGCATTTTGAAATCAAACATGATATTGACACTTACGACATTCTGGGATAAACTTCTACAGGAAGGATATTATCACCATGGACACGGGTGCTTGTGCTGTTTAATTCATGTAATCACATGCCAGAGCAGTTGACTTCAGGTCATTTTTTCTAGAACAGCGGAAATACGCAAACTTGTTGGTGGACACCAGCAGTAAGGGATGCTGTCAAGCTGAAGAAGGAGTCCTATCAGGCCTTTTTGGCCTGGAGGACTCCGCAGGTAGCTGATGGGTATCAACGGGCTAAGCAGGACGTGGCTTTTGCGGTTGCTAAGGCAAGAGCTGGATGCTGCAGGGCTGTCTTGATTGACACGCCTCTGCAGCATCATGTGGACATCGGTGACAGTTCCCCTCTTTAAAACTACTTTTTATACCATGCTGAACATCACCCTGGAACTACTTTTTACACCGTGCCGAACATCACCCTGGAACTACTTTTTCCACCATGCTGAACATCACCCTGGAACTACTTTTTACACCATGATGAACATCACCCTGGAACTACTTTTTACACCGTGCCGAACATCACCCTGGAACTAATTTTTACACATGTTGTTTATCTTCTACTGGGAATAAAATAGGACCTGATGAGATTCTGTTTTTATTCACATTTTACATAACATCTAAACTTTTTTGGAACTGGGTTTAAAAGTTACTTCTTTTTTAATCAGTTTACAGTTTTCTTTAATTCTGCATTAACTTTCAAGCGTTTAACACATTCCAGCCACTTACCATGTCCACCTCTGATATGCTGTCCAAACTTTCCACCTGAACGTCCACACCAACAGGGACAGCAGGACCTGCAGATAAACAGCAGACTGAAGTTAGCACTCATTCCACTATTCATGTTGTTTGAATAGGTCAATCCAAACACTGGATGTTAGAATTCTTAACTGTAGTCTGTAAAATCTTGCCTATCACAGAAGTAAAAAGGAATAATAGGAACATGAACCAAATGAAAGAGACCCACAGCCAAGCCCAGCTGCTCTTTGCAAGTGTGTTTATGGGCAAAATACTAGTGAACGTCCAGATAGACTTAGGACGGAAGCTCCCTGTGCATCTCCTAAAGGCTTGACACAAAGCTGGAGCACACAAAGTGCTTCTCGTAGATATAAAATTCAGAACGTGTCAAGGTTGATAATAGTAAGTCAGAAACCCCAGAAACAAGAAACAGATTGCAGTTTCATATTGTTAACCAGGCTGACAATGATGCATAAATGGCAATGGAGAAAATTAAAACAGAGTTTGGAGATGTGCTAATACCACATGATACAATATACAACAGGGCAGGGCACGGTATGGCACTGCACGATACGATACAATACGATACGATACGATACGATACAAAACGATAGAACGTGATACAGCGCGAGACAACACGATATGACACAATGAGAGACAATACAATACAGCACAGCAGTACGATACAATACAAAATGACACAACATTACACAATGCGATAAATAATACAACACGATACGATACAACTCAACATGATACGATACAATATAGAGCCCAAACCACCAAACCATTTTCCTCTCATAACAATAAACAATATCCTCCCACAAGTGTCTAAAATATTCACTGCCTGTGATTTAAAGCTTCTGGCTCGTCAAGCTGCTTCAGTTTTCTGTTCGGCCAATATTGACGACGTGTGTCTGCAGCACCAGAAGTTCTCCAGCGAGAGGGTTCACCATGCATCTACATTATTACTGATCACAGGTGGAGGTGCAACTCAGAAGGAAGAGAATTTTAAAAAGTACAAAGAATGATGGCATGTCGAAGTTCTGTGGACATCTGGCAGAGGACTGTGAGATTCTGAGTCAACACAAATAGATCATCTGTTAATGGACAGATGCACATGAAGAGATATTTCAAAGGCTGAAGGACAAAATATTAGACAAAGCTGTCTTGAAATACGATGATCAGGAAGATGAGGTGACACTACGATATAGAGCTTCAGAGACATGGTTGAAAGCCGCCCTGATGTCTGGATGGGAGGAGAGAGATGCCTCTGGTGAGCCTGGGAATGCCTACAGTTGCAAAGGATGAATGAATACGTAAAGAATTTCATCTCTAAATGTGATGCAGGTTAGTAAACCATAAAGAGAGTGAGGCACTACAGCCCTATGATAATGCTTACAGATTGTTGGCTAAAGTAGATACAGATCTGTTTCTGTACAGCAACAAAGATTACCTAATAAGAGAAGATCAATATTTCAACTTTTGGGTGATAGATTATCTACCAGATACCAAAAACCCTTCTGTTATCAGGAAGTTAAAGGTTCTTTTTGCAAGACAGGATACCAGATGTTATTTTAGATTATAGCCAACAAAGAGAAACTGAACTTCAGCAAACTTTGAACCCAACATCCTCACCTGGTTATCCACAGAGCAATGGGAAAGCAGTTTGCTGTAAAAACTGCAAAACATCTCATGATGAAAGCTCAGATAGCAGGTCTGATCCATTCTCAGCTATGATGGACCATCACAACACATCGAGTTAGGGTCTGAGTACGACTCCTGCACAGACTCCTGAGTAGGAGAACAGACTCGTCTTCCTACAACAGACCTGCTGCTGGAGCTGCAGGTGTAATCGCCTCAGGCAGGGTCATTGGCTAAAGGAGCTGTGTGGTGTTTATTGCTAAAGCTTGTAGCAGAACCATCACTGCTAAACAGGAAGTTTTTCACAGCTCTGACGTCCCCCTCCCATCACTAATACAAGTACAGATTGATGAAAGCCTGGAACCCCTCTCACCTGCTAATTACTGGGATACACTCCTGCTTCCCTGCAATCCTGAACTGGACTAAGCTGTGCAGAAAGTGGGTGAAAGGAAGATTAAACTAAAACAGAAAGAAAACTGACCCCTACTAGTCACAGCTACAACTTGCTCCAAAGGCAATACATGAAGAGAGACAAAAGACCAGGAGCTACTTAGCCTGTTCTTTATATGCTCACACTGGTAGCTGGGGTAGGAAGAGGAGATAAAGTCTACCTAGTCATACAGAAGCTCAGGAGGGACATTTCACTACTGGGTACACATGAAAAGTGAAAAATAGTGCAATCAAACAGCTAAGGTTAAAGAGGGCTACAAGATGTGACAACTATTTTTTGAACCACAGAAAGCAAGTGATTTGATGTGTGAGCCCCAGATCTGGGCAAACTTTGGCAGAACTGTGTTCACGAGGTCCAATCACAGCAGAACCACGGTCATGAAGCCCAACCACAGCAGAATCACGGTCACGAAGCCCAACCACAGCAGAACCGCGGGCACAAGGCCCAACCACAGCAGAACCGCAGTCATGAAGCCCAACCACAGCAGAACCGTGGTCACGAAGTCCATCTGCAACCATGATGTCCAGATGGTCACCACTAGGCCAGGGTGCAGGGTCATCAGGCTTTAATTCCACTACTCATAATTCCTGGAACTCAGTCATTCTAATTTTATTTAAGGTACAAAATGTAAACCAACCATTAAAATATTTTATAATAAAGAACCATAAGAACTTCATGAGTGGTGCATGCGTTTAATCTGGTGAAGCAAAGTCCAGTCTTCAGTATGATTTACTTTGGTTTCTGGTCTCCAAGAACTCTTTCTTTGCTACAGATGTTCATCATCTGTCCTTTGCTTGTACTGTTTATCAGTGAGGAAGAAACATGGAGCAGCTTGGTGGAACTGTTTCCCTGGAAACAGCTGCCCACAGATTACAGATAAATACATAAGCTGAGGGGAACTACGGTCATTCCACATGGCATCATCGCTACCAAACACTTATTTAACTTATATGAACTTCATATATTTCTCAAATTAAAAATATCATTACAGTTTTTATCCCTAAAAGAATTCTGCATTGTTGCTTGTTGTTATTTGCTTATGAAAGAACTGTGACATCAGTCATGATGCAATCAGCGCCATGATTTGTGTCCCTGTCCTCAAGTCATCCTCTCAAATAACAGGATGGGGAATCCTAGTAAGCTGTGTCTGATGATGACTCAAATAATTTGACAGGAGATGTTTCTTCACCAGATCTCAGTGTGCTCATAGTTGCTGTTTAGCTGATTGAAAGGATTATATTTAAGGCCAGTTTGGGATTTACAGGGAGATGGAAGAGTATCCTGGTAGCATTACCATCAACAGAAAAACAAATTTACACACCCTTCTGTCACTTGTTTGTTAAAGTCACATTGGCTGCTGTGGCATGGATAATCTGCAGAGCAGTAGGGGTGCCAGCCTTACATAACTGGTGGCAAAGCAAAGCTGTCACCTGGAAGAGGGTATATTAACTTCCAGCTCCAGCTGTCAGCAGCGTCCTCCCTACTCTTACTCACACCATATGCCACATATCACGTACTGGTCTCAG
The DNA here is from genome assembly GCF_017639745.1 of Melanotaenia boesemani. Taxonomy (NCBI): domain Eukaryota; kingdom Metazoa; phylum Chordata; class Actinopteri; order Atheriniformes; family Melanotaeniidae; genus Melanotaenia; species Melanotaenia boesemani. Next base: position 2,095,966 of record NC_055703.1, read on the forward strand.
TTAATCCTAAGATCCTGCTGACATACCGGATGAGTGGGCATAACATCAGACACCTGTAGAGACGTTCCCATGCAGCAGGGTCATTCGTGATTTTGCCATTCTTTAACTTTTTCTGCAGCTGAGGATCATAAGGACACAGCTAAAGTCCCCTATGAACTAAACTGCACAGTGAAAACACAGCTGTATGTTTCCTAAATTACAAGGAGAAACCACTTTCTTCTAGAAACCACTGTTTGTGAACACAGTTCACCCTGAAACCCACAAACGCAGGTTAAAGCTCTATCATGCAGAGAAGAAGCCAGATGTGAAAAGGATCCAAATCCAGGGCCTCTCTGGACCAAAGCTCATTTAAAATGGTTTGAGGCAAAGGTCTACGAGCAACATCTGCTCCCATCCAGACAACGTCTCTTTCAGGGAAGGCCTTGCAGATTTCAGCAAAACGATGCTGAACCACATCCTGCATCCATCACAGCAGCATGGCTTCACAGGAGAAGAGTCCAGCTGCTGAACTGGCCTGCCTGCAGTCCAGATCTTTCACCAATACACAACATCTGGAGCATCATGGAAGCAGAAATCCAGCAACAAGGTCCAGGACTGTAGAGCAGCTAGAATCCTGCATCAGACCAGAATGGGACAACATTCCTCTCCTAAAACTCCAGCAACTGGTCTCCTCACTTCCCAGACGTTTCCAGACATGTTAGAAGAAGAAAAGATGCTACACCATGCTGAACATCACCCTGGAACAACTATTTACACCATGCTGAACATCACCCTGGAACAACTATTTACACCATGCTGAACATCACCCAAGAACTACTTTTAAAACCACAATGAACATCAGCCTGGAACTACTTTTTACATCATTCTGGACATCACCTTGGAACTACTTTTTACATCCTGCTGAACATCACCCTGGAACTACTTGTTACATCATGCCGAACATCACTCTGGAACTACTTTTTACACCCTGCTGAACATCACCCTGGAACTACTTTTTACACCCTGCTGGACGTCAGCCTGGAAATACTTTTTACATCGTGCTGAACGTCACCATGGAACTACTTTTTACACCCTGCTGAACATCACCCTGGAACTACTTTTTACACCCTGCTGAACGTCAACCTGGAACTACTTTTTACACCATGCTGTACGTCAGCCTGGAATTACTTTTTACACCTTGCCGAACATCACTCTGGAACTACTTTTTACACCCTGCTGAACATCAGCCTGGAACTACCTTTTACATCGTGCTGAACATCACCCTGGAACTAATTTTTACATCGTGTTGAACACCACCCTGGAACTACTTTTTACATCCTGCTGAACATCAACCTGGAACTACTTTTTACACCATGCCGAACATCACCCTAGAACTACTTTTAAAACCACAATGAACATCAGCCTGGAACTACTTTTTACATCATGCTGGACATCACCTTGGTACTACTTGTTACATCATGCCGAACATCACTCTGGAACTACTTTTTACACCCCGCTGAACGTCAGCCTGGAACTACTTTTTACACCCTGTTGGACGTCAGCCTGGAACTACTTTTTACATCGTGCCGAACATCACCATGGAACTACTTTTTACACCCTGCCGAACTTCAGCCTGGAACTACTTTTTACACCATGCTGAACATCACCTTGGAACTACTTCTTACACCGTGCTGAACATCACCGTGTAACTACCTTGTACACCATGCTGAACATCACCTTGGAACTACTTTTTACACCGTGCCGAACATCCCTCTGGAACTGCTTTTTACACCATGCCGAACATCACTCTGGAACTACGTTTTACATCTTGCTGAACATCACCTTGAAACTACTTTTCACACCATGCCGAACATTACCCTGAAACTACTTTTTACATCCTGCTGAACATCATCCTGGAACTACATTTTACACCGTGCCGAACGTCACCCCGGAACTACTTTTCACACCGTGCCGAACTTCACCCCGGAACTACTTTTCACACCGTGCCGAACGTCACCCCGGAACTACTTTTCACACCGTGCCGAACTTCACCCCGGAACTACTTTTCACACCGTGCCAACGTCACCCCGGAACTACTTTTCACACCATGCCGAATGTCACCCTGGAACTACTTTTCACAACGTGCCGAACATCACCTTGGAACTAATTTTTACTCCGTGCTGAACACCACCCTGGAACTACTTTTTACACCGTGCTGAACATCACTCTGGAACTACTTTTTACACCGTGCTGAACATCACCCTGGAACTACTTTTTACATCGTGCTGAACATCACCCTGGAACTACTTTTTACACCCTGCTGAACGTCAACCTGGAACTACTTTTTACACCATGCTGTACGTCAGCCTGGAATTACTTTTTAGACCGTGCCGAACATCACTCTCGAACTACTTTTTACACCCTGCTGAACATCAGCCTGGAACTACCTTTTACATCTTGCTGAACATCACCCTGGAACTAATTTTTACATCGTGCCGAACACCACCCTGGAACTACTTTTTACATCCTGCTGAACATCACCCTGGAACTACTTTTTACACCATGCCGAACATCACCCTAGAACTACTTTTAAAACCACAATGAACATCAGCCTGGAACTACTTTTTACATCATGCTGGACATCACCTTGGAACTACTTCTTACATCATGCCGAACATCACTCTGGAACTACTTTTTACACCCCGCTGAACGTCAGCCTGGAGCTACTTTTTACACCCTGTTGGACGTCAGCCTGGAACTACTTTTTACATCGTGCTGAACATCACCATGGAACTACTTTTTACACCCTGCCGAACATCATCTTGGAACTACTTGTTACACCGTGCCGAACATCACCCTGGAACTACCTTTTACACCATGCTGAACATCACCTTGGAACTACATTTTACACCATGCCGAACATCCCTCTGGAACTGCTTCTTACACCATGCCGAACATCACTCTGGAACTACTTTTTACATCTTATAATAATAATAATAATAATGGATTAGATTTATATAGCGCTTTTCAAGGCACCCAAAGCGCTTTACATTGTGTGAATCCATTATTCATCCACTCCTCACTCATACCTGGTGATGGTAAACTACGTGTGTAGCCACAGCTGCCCTGGGGCAAGCTGACGGAAACGTGGCTGCCAGTCTGCGCCTACGGCCTCTCCGACCATCACCGAACATTCATCCACACATTCATACACCAGCGATGCCAACACTGGAGGCAAGGAGGGTTAAGTGTCTTGCCCAAGGACACAACGACAGATGACTGCGGGAGCGGGAATCGAACCGCCGACCTTCCGATCATTGGACGACCTGCTCTACCGCCTGAGCCACTGCCGCCCCGATCTTGCTGAACATCATCCTGGAACTACTTTTTACATCATGCTGAACATCACTCTGGAACTACTTTTTACATCTTGCTGAACACCACCCTGGAACTACTTTTTACACCATGCCGAAGATCACTCTGGAACTACTTTTTACATCTTGCTGAACATCATCCTGGAACTACTTTGTACATCATGCTGACCATCACCCTGAAACTACTTTTAACACCATGCCGAACATCACTCTGGAACTACTTTTTACATCTTGCTGAACACCACCCTGGAACTACTTTTTACACCCTGCTGAACATCACCCTGGAACTACTTTTTACACCATGCCGAACATCACCCTGGAACTACTTTTTACACCCTGCTGAACGTCAGCCGGAACTATTTTTTACACCGTGCTGAACATCACCTTGGAACTACTTTTTACTCCGTGCTGAACGCCACCCTGGAACTACTTTTTACACCGTGCTGAACATCACCCTGGAACTACTTTTTACACTTTTCTGAACACCACCCTGGAACTACTTTTTACACCATGCTGAACACCACCCTGGAACTACTTTTTACACCATGCTGAACATCACCCCGGAACTACTTTTCACACCGTGCAGAACATCACCTGGGAACTACTTTTTACATCATGCTGAACCTCACCTTGGAACTACTTTTTACATCCTACTGAACATCACCCTGGAACTACTTGTTACATCGTGGCGAACATCACTCTGGAACTACTTTTTACATCTTGCTGAACATCATCCTGGAACTACTTTTTACATCATGCTGTACATCACCCTGGAACAACTTTTTACACCATGCCGAACATCACCCTGGAACTACTTTTTACACCCTGCTGAACGTCAGCCTGGAACTATTTTTTACACCGTGCTGAACATCACCTTGGAACTACTTTTCACACCATGCCGAACATTACCCTGAAACTACTTTTTACATCCTGCTGAACATCATCCTGGAACTACTTTTTACACCATGCTGAACATCACCCCGGAACTACTTTTCACACAGTGCCGAACTTCACCCCGGAACTACTTTTCACACCGTGCCGAACGTCACCCCGGAACTACTTGTCACACCGTGCCGAATATCACCCTGGAACTACTTTTGACAACGTGCCGAACATCACCTTGAAACTACTTTTTACACAGTGCTGAACGACACCCTGGAACTACTTTTTACACCATGCCGAAGATCACTCTGGAACTACTTTTTACATCTTGCTGAACATCATCCTGGAACTACTTTTTACATCATGCTGACCATCACCCTGGAACTACTTTTAACACCATGCCGAACATCACTCTGGAACTACTTTTTACATCTTGCTGAACACCACCCTGGAACTACTTTTTACACCCTGCTGAACATCACCCTGGAACTACTTTTTACACCATGCCGAACATCACTCTGGAACTACTTTTTACACCCTGCTGAACGTCAGCCTGGAACTATTTTTTACACCGTGCTGAACATCACCTTGGAACTACTTTTTACTCCGTGCTGAACGCCACCCTGGAACTACTTTTTACACCGTGCTGAACATCACCCTGGAACTACTTTTTACACTTTTCTGAACACCACCCTGGAACTACTTTTTACACCATGCTGAACACCACCCTGGAACTACTTTTTGCACCGTGCCGAACATCGCCCTGGAACTACTTTTCACACCGTGCTGAACGTCACCACGGATCTACTTTTGACATCGTGCCGAACGTCACCCCGGAACTACTTTTTACACCGTGCCGAACACCACCCTGGAATTACTTTTTACACCGTGGCGAACATCACTCTGGAACTACTTTTTACATCTTGCTGAACATCATCCTGGAACTACTTTTTACACCATGCTGAACATCACCCTGGAACAACTTTTTACACCATGCCGAACATCACCCTGGAACGACTTTTTACACCCTGCTGAACGTCACCCTGGAACTATTTTTTACACTGTCCTGAACATCACCTTGGAACTACTTTTCACACCATGCCGAACATTACCCTGAAACTACTTTTTACATCCTGCTGAACATCATCCTGGAACTACTTTTTACACCATGCTGAACATCACCCCGGAACTACTTTTCACACAGTGCCGAACTTCACCCCGGAACTACTTTTCACACCGTGCCGAACGTCACCCCGGAACTACTTGTCACACCGTGCCGAATATCACCCTGGAACTACTTTTGACAACGTGCCGAACATCACCTTGAAACTACTTTTTACACAGTGCTGAACGACACCCTGGAACTACTTTTTACACCGTGCAGAACATCACCTGGGAACTACTTCTTACATCATGCTGAACATCACCTTGGAATTGCTTTTTACATCCTACTGAACATCACCCTGGAACTACTTGTTACATCGTGGCGAACATCACTCTGGAACTACTTTTTATACCCTGCTGAACGTCAGCCTGGAACTACTTTTTACACCGTGCTGAACGTCAGCCTGGAACTACTTTTTACATCATGCTGAACATCACCCTGGAACTACTTTTTACAACCTGCTAAACGTCAGCTGGAACTACTTTTTACACCATGCTGAACTTTACCCTGGAACTACTTGTTACACCGTGCCGAACATCACCCTGGAACTACTTTTTACACCCTGCTGAACATCAGCCTGGAACTACTTTTTACACCATGCTGAATGTCAGCCCTGAATTACTTTTTACACCGTGCCGAACATCACTCTGGCATTACTTTTTACATCTTGCTGAACATCATCCTGGAACTACTTTTTACATCGTGCTGAACATCACCTTGGAACTACTTTTTACATCTTGCTGAAGATCACCCTGGAACTACTTTTTACATCTTGCTGAACACCACCCTGGAACTACTTTTTACACCATGCCGAAAATCACCCTGAAACTACTTTTTACACCATACTGAACATCACCCTGGAACTGCTTTTTACACAATGCCGAACATCACTCTGGAACTACTTTTTAGATCTTACTGAACATCACCTTGGAACTACTTTTTACATCCTGCTGAACATCATCCTGGAACTACTTTTTACATCATGCTGAACATCACCCTGGAACAACTTTTTACACCATGCCGAACATCACCCTGGAACTACTTTTTACACCCTGCTGAACGTCAGCCTGGAACTATTTTTTACACCGTGCTGAACATCACCTTGGAACTACTTTTCACACCATGCCGAACATTACCCTGAAACTACTTTTTACATCCTGCTGAACATCATCCTGGAACTACTTTTTACACCATGCTGAACATCACCCCGGAACTACTTTTCACACAGTGCCGAACTTCACCCCGGAACTACTTTTCACACCGTGCCGAACGTCACCCCGGAACTACTTGTCACACCGTGCCGAATATCACCCTGGAACTACTTTTGACAACGTGCCGAACATCACCTTGAAACTACTTTTTACACAGTGCTGAACGACACCCTGGAACTACTTTTTACACCATGCCGAAGATCACTCTGGAACCACTTTTTACATCTTGCTGAACATCATCCTGGAACTACTTTTTACATCATGCTGACCATCACCCTGGAACTACTTTTAACACCATGCCGAACATCACTCTGGAACTACTTTTTACATCTTGCTGAACACCACCCTGGAACTACTTTTTACACCCTGCTGAACATCACCCTGGAACTACTTTTTACACCATGCCGAACATCACTCTGGAACTACTTTTTACACCCTGCTGAACGTCAGCCTGGAACTATTTTTTACACCGTGCTGAACATCACCTTGGAACTACTTTTTACTCCGTGCTGAACGCCACCCTGGAACTACTTTTTACACCGTGCTGAACATCACCCTGGAACTACTTTTTACACTTTTCTGAACACCACCCTGGAACTACTTTTTACACCATGCTGAACACCACCCTGGAACTACTTTTTGCACCGTGCCGAACATCGCCCTGGAACTACTTTTCACACCGTGCTGAACGTCACCACGGATCTACTTTTGACATCGTGCCGAACGTCACCCCGGAACTACTTTTTACACCGTGCCGAACACCACCCTGGAATTACTTTTTACACCGTGGCGAACATCACTCTGGAACTACTTTTTACATCTTCCTGAACATCATCCTGGAACTACTTTTTACACCATGCTGAACATCACCCTGGAACAACTTTTTACACCATGCCGAACATCACCCTGGAACGACTTTTTACACCCTGCTGAACGTCACCCTGGAACTATTTTTTACACTGTCCTGAACATCACCTTGGAACTACTTTTCACACCATGCCGAACATTACCCTGAAACTACTTTTTACATCCTGCTGAACATCATCCTGGAACTACTTTTTACACCATGCTGAACATCACCCCGGAACTACTTTTCACACAGTGCCGAACTTCACCCCGGAACTACTTTTCACACCGTGCCGAACGTCACCCCGGAACTACTTGTCACACCGTGCCGAATATCACCCTGGAACTACTTTTGACAACGTGCCGAACATCACCTTGAAACTACTTTTTACACAGTGCTGAACGACACCCTGGAACTACTTTTTACACCGTGCAGAACATCACCTGGGAACTACTTCTTACATCATGCTGAACATCACCTTGGAATTGCTTTTTACATCCTACTGAACATCACCCTGGAACTACTTGTTACATCGTGGCGAACATCACTCTGGAACTACTTTTTATACCCTGCTGAACGTCAGCCTGGAACTACTTCTTGCACCGTGCTGAACGTCAGCCTGGAACTACTTTTTACATCATGCTGAACATCACCCTGGAACTACTTCTTACAACCTGCTAAACGTCAGCTGGAACTACTTTTTACACCATGCTGAACTTTACCCTGGAACTACTTGTTACACCGTGCCGAACATCACCCTGGAACTACTTTTTACACCCTGCTGAACATCAGCCTGGAACTACTTTTTACACCATGCTGAATGTCAGCCCTGAATTACTTTTTACACCGTGCCGAACATCACTCTGGCATTACTTTTTACATCTTGCTGAACATCATCCTGGAACTACTTTTTACATCGTGCTGAACATCACCTTGGAACTACTTTTTACATCTTGCTGAAGATCACCCTGGAACTACTTTTTACATCTTGCTGAATACCACCCTGGAACTACTTTTTACACCATGCCGAAAATCACCCTGAAACTACTTTTTACACCATACTGAACATCACCCTGGAACTGCTTTTTACACAATGCCGAACATCACTCTGGAACTACTTTTTAGATCTTACTGAACATCACCTTGGAACTACTTTTTACATCCTGCTGAACATCATCCTGGAACTACTTTTTACATCATGCTGAACATCACCCTGGAACAACTTTTTACACCATGCCGAACATCACCCTGGAACTACTTTTTACACCCTGCTGAACGTCAGCCTGGAACTATTTTTTACACCGTGCTGAACATCACCTTGGAACTACTTTTCACACCATGCCGAACATTACCCTGAAACTACTTTTTACATCCTGCTGAACATCATCCTGGAACTACTTTTTACACCATGCTGAACATCACCCCGGAACTACTTTTCACACAGTGCCGAACTTCACCCCGGAACTACTTTTCACACCGTGCCGAACGTCACCCCGGAACTACTTGTCACACCGTGCCGAATATCACCCTGGAACTACTTTTGACAACGTGCCGAACATCACCTTGAAACTACTTTTTACACAGTGCTGAACGACACCCTGGAACTACTTTTTACACCATGCCGAAGATCACTCTGGAACCACTTTTTACATCTTGCTGAACATCATCCTGGAACTACTTTTTACATCATGCTGACCATCACCCTGGAACTACTTTTAACACCATGCCGAACATCACTCTGGAACTACTTTTTACATCTTGCTGAACACCACCCTGGAACTACTTTTTACACCCTGCTGAACATCACCCTGGAACTACTTTTTACACCATGCCGAACATCACTCTGGAACTACTTTTTACACCCTGCTGAACGTCAGCCTGGAACTATTTTTTACACCGTGCTGAACATCACCTTGGAACTACTTTTTACTCCGTGCTGAACGCCACCCTGGAACTACTTTTTACACCGTGCTGAACATCACCCTGGAACTACTTTTTACACTTTTCTGAACACCACCCTGGAACTACTTTTTACACCATGCTGAACACCACCCTGGAACTACTTTTTGCACCGTGCCGAACATCGCCCTGGAACTACTTTTCACACCGTGCTGAACGTCACCACGGATCTACTTTTGACATCGTGCCGAACGTCACCCCGGAACTACTTTTTACACCGTGCCGAACACCACCCTGGAATTACTTTTTACACCGTGGCGAACATCACTCTGGAACTACTTTTTACATCTTGCTGAACATCATCCTGGAACTACTTTTTACACCATGCTGAACATCACCCTGGAACAACTTTTAACACCATGCCGAACATCACCCTGGAACTACTTTTTACACCCTGCTGAACGTCACCCTGGAACTATTTTTTACACTGTCCTGAACATCACCTTGGAACTACTTTTCACACCATGCCGAACATTACCCTGAAACTACTTTTTACATCCTGCTGAACATCATCCTGGAACTACTTTTTACACCATGCTGAACATCACCCCGGAACTACTTTTCACACAGTGCCGAACTTCACCCCGGAACTACTTTTCACACCGTGCCGAACGTCACCCCGGAACTACTTGTCACACCGTGCCGAATATCACCCTGGAACTACTTTTGACAACGTGCCGAACATCACCTTGAAACTACTTTTTACACAGTGCTGAACGACACCCTGGAACTACTTTTTACACCGTGCAGAACATCACCTGGGAACTACTTCTTACATCATGCTGAACATCACCTTGGAATTGCTTTTTACATCCTACTGAACATCACCCTGGAACTACTTGTTACATTGTGGCGAACATCACTCTGGAACTACTTTTTATACCCTGCTGAACGTCAGCCTGGAACTACTTCTTGCACCGTGCTGAACGTCAGCCTGGAACTACTTTTTACATCATGCTGAACATCACCCTGGAACTACTTCTTACAACCTGCTAAACGTCAGCTGGAACTACTTTTTACACCATGCTGAACTTTACCCTGGAACTACTTGTTACACCGTGCCGAACATCACCCTGGAACTACTTTTTACACCCTGCTGAACATCAGCCTGGAACTACTTTTTACACCATGCTGAATGTCAGCCCTGAATTACTTTTTACACCGTGCCGAACATCACTCTGGCATTACTTTTTACATCTTGCTGAACATCATCCTGGAACTACTTTTTACATCGTGCTGAACATCACCTTGGAACTACTTTTTACATCTTGCTGAAGATCACCCTGGAACTACTTTTTACATCTTGCTGAATACCACCCTGGAACTACTTTTTACACCATGCCGAAAATCACCCTGAAACTACTTTTTACACCATACTGAACATCACCCTGGAACTGCTTTTTACACAATGCCGAACATCACTCTGGAACTACTTTTTAGATCTTACTGAACAACACCTTGGAACTACTTTTTACACCATGCCGAACATCACCTTGGAACTGCTTTTCACTCCATGCCGAACATCACTCTGGAACTACTTTTTACATCTTGCTGAACATCATCCTGGAACTACTTTTTACATCGTGCTGAACATCATCTTGGAACTACTTTTTACACCCTGCCGAACATCACTCTGGAACTACTTTTGACACCGTGCCGAACACCACACTGGAACTACTTTTTACATCCTGCTGAACATCACCCTGGAACTATTTTTTACACCATGCTGAACATCACCCTGGAACTACTTTTTACACCTTGCTGAACATCACCCTGGAAGTACTTTGTACACCCTGCTGAACACCACCCTGGAACTACTTTTTACATCCTGCTGAACATCACCCTGGAACTACTTTTAACATCCTGCTGAACATCATCCTGGAACTACTTTTTACACCATGCTGAACATCACCCTGGAACTACTTTTTACACCCTGCTGAACATCACCCTGGAACTACTTTTTACACCGTGGTGAATCTCAGCCTGGAACTACTTTTTACACCATGCCGAACATCACCCTGGAACTACTTTTTACACCCTGCTGAACGTCAGCCTGAAACTACTTTTTACACCATGCTGAACGTCAGCCTGGAACTAATTTTTACACAGCGCTGAACATCACCCTGGAACTACTTTTTACATCATGCCAAACATCACTCTGGTACTACTTTTTACATCCTGCAGAACATTACCCTGGAACTACTTTTCATACAATGCTGAACATCACCTTGGAACTACTTTTTACACCGTGCTGAACGTCAGCCTGGAACTACTTTTTACACCCTGCTGAACGTCACCCTGGAACTACTTTTTACACCATGCCGAACGTCACCCTGGAACTGCTTTTTACACCCTGCTGAACGTCAGCCTGGAATTACTTTTTACACCGTGCTGAACATCACCTAGGAACTACTTTTTACACCATGCTGAACGTCACCCTGGAACTACTTTTTACACCATGCCGAACATCACCCTGGAACTACTTTTTACACCCTGCTGAACGTCTGCCTTGAACTAATTTTTACACCGTGCTGAACATCACCTGGGAACTACTTTTCACACCAAGGTGAACATCACCCTGGAACTACGTTTTACATCGTGCTGAACATAATCCTGGAACTACTTTTTACATCACGCTGAACATCACCTTAGAACTACTTTTTTCACCCTGCTAAACGTCAGCCTGGAACTACTTTTTACACCGTGCTGAACATCACCTGAGAACTACTTTTTACACCAAGCTGAACATCACCCTGGAACTACTTTTTACATCGTGCTGAACATCATCCTGGAACTACTTTTTACACTACGCTGAACATCACCTTGGAACTATTTTTTCCACCCTGCTAAACGTCAGCCTGGAACTACTTTTTACACCATGCTGAACATCAGCCTGTAACCACTTATTACACCGTGCCGAACATCACTCTGGAACTACTTTTTGCACCCTGCTGAACGTCAGCCTGGAACTACTTTTTACACAGTGCTGAACATCACCCTGGAACCACTTTTTACACCGTGCCGAACATCACTCTGGAACTACTTTTTACACCCTGCTGAACGTCAGCCTGGAACTACTTTTTACACAATGCTGAACATCACCTTGAAACTACTTTTTACACCGTGCCGAACATCACCCTGTAACTACTTTTTACACAATGCTGAACATCACCTTGGAACTACTTTTTACACCATGCTGAACGTCAGCCTGGAACTACTTTTTACACCCTGCTGAACGTCACCCTGGAACTACTTTTGACACCGTGCCGAACACCACACTGGAACTACTTTTTACATCCTGCTGAACATCACCCTGGAACTATTTTTTACACCATGCTGAACATCACCCTGGAACTACTTTTTACACCCTGCTGAACATCACCCTGGAACTACTTTTTACACCGTACTGAATCTCAGCCTGGAACTACTTTTTACACCATGCCGAACATCACCCTGGAACTACTTTTGACACCCTGCTGAACGTCAGCCTGAAACTACTTTTTACACCATGTTGAACGTCAGCCTGGAACTAATTTTTACACAGCGCTGAACATCACCCTGGAACTACTTTTTACATCGTGCCGAACATCACTCTGGTACTACTTTTTACATCCTGCAGAACATTACCCTGGAACTACTTTTCACACAATGCTGAACATCACCTTGGAACTACTTTTTACACCGTGCTGAACGTCAGCCTGGAACTACTTTTTACACCCTGCTGAACGTCACCCTGGAACTACTTTTTACACCGTGCCGAACGTCACCCTGGAACTGCTTTTTACACCCTGCTGAACGTCAGCCTGGAATTACTTTTTACACTGTGCTGAACATCACCTAGGAACTACTTTTTACACCATGCTGAACGTCACCCTGGAACTACTTTTTACACCATGCCGAACATCACCCTGGAACTACTTTTTACACCCTGCTGAACGTCTGCCTTGAACTAATTTTTACACCGTGCTGAACATCACCTGGGAACTACTTTTCACACCAAGGTGAACATCACCCTGGAACTACGTTTTACATCGTGCTGAACATAATCCTGGAACTACTTTTTACATCACGCTGAACATCACCTTAGAACTACTTTTTTCACCCTGCTAAACGTCAGCCTGGAACTACTTTTTACACCGTGCTGAACATCACCTGAGAACTACTTTTTACAACAAGATGAACGTCAGCCTGGAACTATTTTTTACACCGTGCTGAACATCACCTTGGAACTACGTTTTACTCCGTGCTGAACGCCACCCTGGAACTACTTTTTACACCGTGCTGAACATCACCCTGGAACTACTTTTTACATTTTTCTGAACACCACCCTGGAACTACTTTTTACACCATGCTGAACACCACCCTGGAACTACTTTTTACACCGTGCCGAACATCGCCCTGGAACTACTTTTCACACCGTGCTGAACGTCACCCCGGATCTACTTTTCACACCGTGCCGAAGGTCACCCCGGAACTACTTTTTACACCGTGCCGAACACCACCCTGGAATTACTTTTTACACCGTGCAGAACATCACCTGGGAACTACTTTTTACATCATGCTGAACCTCACCTTGGAACTACTTTTTACATCCTACTGAACATCACCCTGGAACTACTTGTTACATCGTGGCGAACATCACTCTGGAACTACTTTTTACATCTTGCTGAACATCATCCTGGAACTACTTTTTACATCATGCTGAACATCACCCTGGAACAACTTTTTACACCATGCCGAACATCACCCTGGAACTACTTTTTACACCCTGCTGAACGTCAGCCTGGAACTATTTTTTACACCGTGCTGAACATCACCTTGGAACTACTTTTCACACCATGCCGAACATTACCCTGAAACTACTTTTTACATCCTGCTGAACATCATCCTGGAACTACTTTTTACACCATGCTGAACATCACCCCGGAACTACTTTTCACACAGTGCCGAACTTCACCCCGGAACTACTTTTCACACCGTGCCGAACGTCACCCCGGAACTACTTGTCACACCGTGCCGAATATCACCCTGGAACTACTTTTGACAACGTGCCGAACATCACCTTGAAACTACTTTTTACACAGTGCTGAACGACACCCTGGAACTACTTTTTACACAGTGCAGAACATCACCTGGGAACTACTTCTTACATCATGCTGAACATCACCTTGGAACTGCTTTTTACATCCTACTGAACATCACCCTGGAACTACTTGTTACATCGTGGCGAACATCACTCTGGAACTACTTTTTATACCCTGCTGAACGTCAGCCTGGAACTACTTTTTACACCGTGCTGAACGTCAGCCTGGAACTACTTTTTACATCATGCTGAACATCACCCTGGCACTACTTTTTACATCTTGCTGAACATCATCCTGGAACTACTTTTTACATCGTGCTGAACATCACCTTGGAACTACTTTTTACATCTTGCTGAAGATCACCCTGGAACTACTTTTTACATCTTGCTGAATACCACCCTGGAACTACTTTTTACACCATGCCGAAAATCACCCTGAAACTACTTTTTACACCATACTGAACATCACCCTGGAACTGCTTTTTACACCATGCCGAACATCACTCTGGAACTATATTTTAGATCTTACTAAACATCATCCTGGAACTACATTTTACACCGTGCTGAACATCACCTTGGAACTACTTTTTACACCATGCCGAACATCACCTTGGAACTGCTTTTCACTCCATGCCGAACATCATCCTAGAACTACTTTTTACATCGTGCTGAACATCACCTTGGAACTACTTTTTACACCCTGCCGAACATCACTCTGGAACTACTTTTTACACCGTGCCGAACACCACACTGGAACTACTTTTTACATCCTGCTGAACATCAGCCTGGAACTATTTTTTACACCATGCTGAACATCACCCTGGAACTACTTTTTACACCCTGCTGAACATCACCCTGGAAGTACTTTGTACACCCTGCTGAACACCACCCTGGAACTACTTTTTACATCCTGCTGAACATCACCCTGGAACTACTTTTAACATCCTGCTGAACATCATCCTGGAACTACTTTTTACACCATGCCGAACATCACCCTGGAACTACGTTTTACACCGTGCTGAATCTCAGCCTGGAACTACTTTTTACACCATGCCGAACATCACTCTGGAACTACTTTTTACACCCTGCTGAACGTCAGCCTGAAACTACTTTTTACACCGTGCTGAACGTCAGCCTGGAACTAATTTTTACACAGCGCTGAACATCACCCTGGAACTACTTTTTACATCGTGCCGAACATCACTCTGGTACTACTTTTTACATCCTGCAGAACATTACCCTGGAACTACTTTTTACTCAGTGCTGAACATCACCTTGGCACTACTTTTTACACCGTGCTGAACGTCAGCCTGGAACTACTTTTTACACCCTGCTGAACGTCACCCTGGAACTACTTTTTACACCATGCCGAACGTCACCCTGGAACTGCTTTTTACACCCTGCTGAACGTCAGCCTGGAATTACTTTTTACACCGTGCTGAACATCACCTAGGAACTACTTTTTACACCATGCTGAACGTCACCCTGGAACTACTTTTTACACCATGCCGAACATCACCCTGGAACTACTTTTTACACCCTGCTGAACGTCACCTGGGAACTACTTTTTACACCAAGGTGAACATCACCCTGGAACTACGTTTTACATCGTGCTGAACATAATCCTGTAACTACCTTTTACATCACGCTGAACATCACCTTGGAACTACTTTTTTCACCCTGCTAAATGTCAGCCTGGAACTACTTTTTACACCGTGCTGAACATCACCTGAGAACTACTTTTTACACCAAGCTGAACATCACCCTGGAACTACTTTTTACATCGTGCTGAACATCATCCTGGAACTACTTTTTACACCACGCTGAACATCACCTTGGAACTATTTTTTCCACCCTGCTAAACGTCAGCCTGGAACTACTTTTTACACCGTGCTGAACATCAGCCTGGAACCACTTATTACACCGTGCCGAACATCACTCTGGAACTACTTTTTACACCCTGCTGAACGTCAGCCTGGAACTACTTTTTACACAGTGCTGAACATCAGCCTGGAACCACTTTTTACACCGTGCTGAACATCACTCTGGAACTACTTTTTACACCCTGCTGAACGTCAGCCTGGAACTACTTTTTACACAATGCTGAACATCACCTTGAAACTACTTTTACACCGTGCCGAACATCACCCTGTAACTACTTTTTACACAATGCTGAACATCACCTTGGAACTACTTTTTACATCGTGCTGAACTTCAGCCTGGAACTACTTTTTACACCCTGCTGAACGTCACCCTGGAACTACTTTTTACATCCTGCTGAATGTCATCCTGGAACTACTTTTTACACAATGCTGAACATCACCTTGAAACTACTTTTTACACCGTGCCGAACATCACCCTGGAACTACTTTTTACACCCTGCTGAACGTCAGCCTGGAACTACTTTTTACATCGTGCTGAACGTCAGCCTGGAACTACTTTTTACATCCTGCTGAACATCATCCTGGAACTACTTTTTACATCACGCTGAACATCACCTTGGAACTACTTTTTCCACCCTGCTAAACGTCAGCCTGGAACTACTTTTCACATCACGCTGAACATCACCCTGGAACTACTTTTTACACCATGCCGAACATCACACTGGAACTACTTTTTACACCATGCTGAACATTAGCCTGGAACTACTTTTTACACCGTGCTGAACATCACCTTGGAACTACTTTTTACACCGTGCCGAACATCACCCTGGAACTACTTTTTACACCATGCTTAAAGTCAGCCTGGAACTACTTTTTACACCGTGCTGAACATCAGCCTGGAACTACTTTTTATACAATGCTGAACATCACCTTGGAACTACTTTTTACACCGTGGTGAACATCACCCTGGAACTACTTTTTACACCCTGCTGAACGTCAGCCTGGAACTTCTTTTTACACCCTGCTGAACGTCACCCTGGAACTACTTTTCACACCATGCCGAACATCACCCTGGAACTACTTTTTACACCATGCTTAAAGTCAGCCTGGAACTACTTTTTACACCGTGCTGAACATCACCCTGGAACTACTTTTTACAGGTAGGTAAAAAAACAGAGGTAAATGAAATCTTAATGGTCCTGACTGAAAGGGCCTCTTTGAATTCATCTTGTTGGGAATTGTACCATCGGCATCTGATGACCGCAGGGTCTGTAATCTATAATTATCCTCACAATTCATCTTGTAACGATTGTCACATATCTCTGATTTAAGCTTTCAGGGGCTTCATTAACATGCTGCCTCAACCCGGCTCAGCATTCACAGACCTTGTGTGATTTTTACAGAATAATGTGAGAAAGCCGCCATCCTTCACAGACTGCACTGTTCATGGATTAGCAGCTGTAAATCCGCTGTTGGTTGACCGTGGTTAGATTAGACAGCTAGGCCATTGCATTACACACACTAAGTCCAGAGGGAAATCCCCGGGATAGGATGCATTTGGTGAAGGCTTCTTCAGAATCGCCCAGTTCTAGCTCTTAAATGCAAATATGACTAATGCATGACGGGTCTATCCAGCCCACTACATGTTCTTTAAACCTGAGGCAGATGGGGAGGAGGCGCTCTATATATAGATGTGCCAAGGAAATCACAAGTTAATGTGATGCCAAATCTTTTATCCAAACAACTATCTACTCCTCCTCTGATGTTTGACTGGCCGAGCCACAACAGGGGACGACCCAATGGGAGCAGAGCAGGTTCTTTAATTAGGCAAACAGAAGACACATCATCATTCACAGCTTTGACTTTATTCTGAACACAAACCACTCCCACTGTTGCTCTGAGGCAGAATCTAAAGCAGACAGGATTCAGGGGTGTGAGTTCACAACAGCGCTGTTTATTCTGCATGTTGGGACAATGAAAGGCTGCAGTCAGGATTTACCTGCGATGTGGGAATCTTCACCACACTTACAAAAGAGCCGCTCCCAGCATTGTTCAGGCAACACCCAGGAAGTGGACATGTAAGAGGCTTTCATTAGTAACACCACAGTTGCTGCTTTTGAAGCTAAGAGGGGCCTAACAGCTGCTGCACAGTCGCACTCGGTCCTCAGCCAAATGATTGCGTGGAAGTCTTGCAAGCCGCTGCAGGGTACTTACACAAGTCAGCTTTTGATGATGTTCGAATAAGAGGATAACACTCTCTCTTTCTTTTGTTCTTTCTCTGCAGAATCCAGCAAACAAACGCTACAAACACAAGACAAAAAGCTATCCTTGGTAAGACTCGTGCACCAATCTGTGGCTGCAGCTGCTTTCTCCGAAGAGCATGAAATTCACCATGAGAAGTTTCATTAGCACACCTCCTCCTCCTTATTCTTATGCTTCTTATTTTTAATTGCATCCTGAAATTCAAGCAGAAGAGAAATTTTTCTGACTTTCTGACTGAATAGCTGAAGAAATGGTGGCTTCAGGAAGACCTGGGAGTGAAATATTCCCAGGCATGAATCTGAAGCAATGAAGAGATGACATGAAGGTTAGAAGTCTGACATCTGCTCAGCTCTGAACCACCAGGCTGGTGGAAAAATGCTGACATGTTCGGTACCTATCAGCTGCTCAGATCAGCAGTTTGTCGCAGTCAAGTATGAAAGAAGACCGCTTGGACAACATGAACTTGCTTCAGCTTTTCTAGTCAGCACAAAGGTGAATGGTGATGCTGGCAGGCCAGGCCAACGTCAGCAGACAGCTGAACTGAAACATCCTCTGCAGTGTGAAAAAACTCAGAAAACCCACCTCTAAGAACAATGACCTCTTCCCCTCACTTAGAAATGATCCCAGAGCCTACCTCCAAACGCAGGCCTCATGGTGAAGTCATGCTCATCAATCTGCAGGAGGTGGGTGGTCTTCATTTTCCGGCTTTTTGTACCATCAACAACCTTTTTGGACAGAGGACTGACAGCAGGAAGAAAAAGAACAAAGATTTTGGTTACTGTGATTATTCCTCCCGTTCGTATTAGCAAATAATATCAAAGAAAATGAAAATACAGTAAATATGAATAAAAATCAAATAGAATACTTTTAAAAAAAAAAAATAATAAAATCTTCTCTGTGCAAACAGCTTCAATTTGTAGTAAGCGTGAAATTTTTCTGGAGTTCTCCAGGTTTTTTCCAGCCACCAATTTCATCTATGAGCCTCTCAAGAATCCTGCATAACTATTTCTGGATATTACGAACAGGCTGCTTCCATTTTCCACACTTCATTAATCCCAGAAGGGAAATTATAATGACTGGGATTGATAATCATCCTCACAAATTCATCTTGTAAAGAGTCAAATATCTCTGATCAAAGTTGTTTTTATTATTTATGGGTATAAATGAAGAAACGAGAAGGTGGTTCTGGACTTGCATAGTATCATCTTGTATACAGATGGAAATATGCAGAACATACCACATCAGGGATACATTGGACCATAAAGAAAAACTTGCTTCTTGCATTGGAAGCAAGATAATATGTATTGAAGCCAGACTACATGAGGAAAAAATAACATGGTATGTGATGGTAGTTGCTGGTGGTCTGAGGGAGGACAGGTCATGCCGTTGTGTTGAGGAATCTGCTGGAACAAGTGTGGTCCAGAGAAGCTGACGGCAAGTCAACATGTCGGACAGTTACATGACACCATGAGAAGTCTTGGACGGTTCTGGCTTTGGTGGATCAGAACTACGAAGGTAAAAATGAGCCAGAATGAAAAAACTTGTAAAATACAATGTGAGAACTTGTGCAACAAAAATCTGAATTTGTGTCAAAATTTTCTGCTGTAAAGAAACGTCACACACACACATGAACTAAATCTGAAGTTAAAGAGAAAATCAGGTTATCTGACAATCTTCCATAGTTTACTTTAATTTTTTGTGCAAATGTTAATTTTGTGTTACAACCTCAACTTAGTGAAAAAAAAACAACTTCCTGAATCTGCTGCTGCAGGTCAAAGACGTGCACTCACGAGTCCCAGCATGATGAAACTGTGGCCTGACTTTTGGCTCATTCCTTGCAGATATTTGTGCCCAAACTAACTTTTGTCTGAAGATGTGCGAGCAGAGGAGGGGGGGACCTTGCTGGACCTCTTGTTAACAAGCTGGGTAAGTCACTTCTGGAAAAAATATTGTTTTGACCCATCCGTTGTGTGATTTAGGAGATAAACACATGCCAACAAAACGTTTTAAGAGTTACATTAAGCTCAAGTAACTACATCTCTGGCTTGTATGAAAGTTGGCGGCTAGCTAGCTAGATTACATTAGCAGTCAGACGAGCCTGCACGGTTTCCACACTTCACATTAAATTCACTGCTCGTAGCAGAGAGCTCCGTAGATGAACACCAGTGATCGGTTGTTGTGTTTAAACTGCATTAAACATGTAACATTGATTTAGCGCGACAGACATTATACTTTTATTACAACCCTTTCATTGAAAAGGCATCCCCATATAAAGCTGTAAAGCCTAATTTGTTGTACATTCATGCAGTTGTTGCAGTTGATCTATTTGATCTTTTTTTAACAATTAAATGGTTTAGAAAATGTGAATTAAACAGTGAACTGACTAGCTGGGCAGAAAACTAGAGTTTGGTTTCTTTGTTGTAACAAAGCTTCTTGAGCTGCTGGAAAGTCTGTTTATAGACACAAAGATGGCAGATGGAAACTTCTGATGGTGCTCACCTGTACCTGCCCATGACTCTCGTGCTATGTTTGCCTCTGAATCATACCCGACTCTGGTCACTCAACCAGATTTTCTGTTTGCCCAGACATCTGTGGAACAAACATACATGCTGGACTCCAGAAACTGGTCTCTGAGGACCTGCAGCCTTTCAGGAAAGAGGAACCCTCAGCTTTCAGAAACTTGACTAATGCAGATGTATGGTCTGCATGTCTTCTTTGTTTTGTTTTTTACTTCTTCATTTGGGCTGAATGTTGCACGTTTATGACCTGACTTCTGGAACTTTCTTTTGGAAAAACAAGTCAGAAAAAATACATTCACAAAAATTGAAAAGTGACTTAATGAAAAGATAAATAAAGTTTAAATGTTTAGCAGTTTGAGGTCTGTCCTTTGTTTCCTGCCTCAGATAGTTTAATAATTCCTCTTTAAAAAGATTTTCCTTGTGTTGTAGGAGTGGAAGCTGCATCCGGCTACGAGCCTGGACTTAATAGGAAAAGTAATCTGAGGGTAACAGCTGGCAGCAGCAAACTGGACATAACAACTAGTTCATTTTAAAATGTGCGAACTGAACTTTGAACTAGTTCAAGTAGAAACTGAACTTTCCAAAACTGATGTTACCCCATCGTTTTTTTTTCATCCTGCTCCTCCCACAGATACATTTTCCTTCATTTAAAAGGAAATAAACAGACTTTCCATCAATAGAAGATTCATTACTAATAATAGAAGCTAATTACAACAAGAAAGAACCCGTCCATCTACACCTCTTCGTCCACTGAAGGGCAGCTGGAGCCTAATCCAGCATTTAGCAGGTGAGAGACAGGTCCACCTGGACAGGTCCATCGGGACAGGTCCACCTAGACATGTCCACTGGGACAGGTAGACCTGGACAGGTCACCAGTCCACCGCAGAAAAAATAACCCATCAAACAGATTTACTAACTTTTTTCTGCTAAGTTGTGTAATGTGTACGCCCGCTGATATAAAAGTAAAAGGAGCTACACACCCGTCCACCGTCCGGATTTCGAAACCCGTCTTCCCAACAAGAACTGCAGCATCCGCTGTTTCAGCCCTGGAAGGACAGAAAGATCGACAGTTCAAGTTCCTAATGGACTGCTGGATATTTGTTGTTTCATCCTGGACAGGAGTTCTGACACCCTCCAGCCTCCAGCCTTCCTCTCTCCTCTTAAACCTCAGTTATGCTCCATTTAAGTACGTAGGTCGATATGCTCATTTTAAACATCGTCAAACTTTATTGCCCTCATACCTGCGTTCTTTACATTGTTAACCGACAATCTACCAGGTCTAGCTCGGTCCAGGTCTAGCTCGGTCAAGGACAGCTCGGTACAGGAAGGCTTGGTACGGGTCTGGCTCGGTACGGGTCTGGCTCGGTATGGGACAGCTTGGTATGTTGTTTTTTTCTCGTTTCCACAGGCAAAAACTGGGAAGGAACCAAAATATCCTGAAACCATCGGATCAGTAAGATTTTGGTCTAAATCTTATTGACCTGATGCTAAAGGGTGGAGCTTGACACAGTGCAGTCCTCTGATTGGTGGAAAGAATCATGACTTCTTGTGTGACTCATCAATCAGAACAAAGCTGGAACAGCTAAGTGTCTAAATATATGGAGGATTTAAAGACACACGACAAAAAGAAAGAAGACAGCCTGCTGGTTGTCCACCGTCCTCCTCCTCTGGTTCTGTGTTGTATTTTCCTTTGACAGAATTGAAGGAAGGCATCATGCTGCTACGGCATTATGCTGTTACACCCAGCATCCGACTTAAACCCCACCTACCAGGAAAGGGTCCGGCTGGCTGTGGAATCAGTGTTGAACCAAACCGTCCTCAGACCTGTTGGTGGAAACGAGGCTGGACTTGGGATGAAGGTCTCCATGGATGTGAGGAGCTTTCTGCTCCCATGAGCCACTAGTGCGGCGTCAGTGATACAACAGTTTCTGGACCACATGGAATATTTAGGACACACGTGTTTGTTAACTATAAAGAGAATTTTGAACATAATTTTCTTGAATTCTCATATAAATTTAATCAAATGTTTTTTGTTTTTTTTTTCTCCCACATTCAGTAAACTAGTTTCTTAACCTGCTGTAAATGTTGTTTACCAGACACAAACCTTCCAGTGAGAAACTTCTGAGATCATCAACCAGCAGCAGATCAACTCTTTTCTCAGCTTATGTAAAAATTTACTTTTATTCCTTTATGACAGAGAGAGAAACTGAACGAACTGAACAGTGCTTTTCCAGGCTGAATTAATTCCTGCTGGGAAAACCTGAGTCTTACTCCCCCCGCGGATGACAAGTCTCGTTAGCTGAGGACTCGTGGAAGTGACAGAAACGCGTTCAGTCACGTGGAAAATGTGCCAGATTGCTGTAGAAAAAAAGCTTCCTCGCTTGTAAATGTAGACATAAATGTAGACATATTCATGAATGTATGTGATCATTTTCTATGTTTCTCGTATTCCTGCCGCGTGTAAAATCTCAAGCCTAGCGCGCGCTGTGGCGCTGGTGCAGCCAACACGGCGGGAGCAAACATGACTTACTTTCCGGGTTTGTGAGTCTCCGCCGATGCGGACCACCGCTTTTTCCTACTTCTGTGTTTCCGACTCTCTCCGACCAGCATCAGGCACAGAAGTAAAAACAGCAGCCTGACATAACACGGCATGGTGGGTTTAAAAGTCCAGCAGCGACTCAAACAGGGAGACCCGAGGTCCTCGCGCAGGATGCTCTGAACCAGTCAGCATCTTCTTGTAAGAGAAGGAGAGAGAGGAGAGGCTCTGATAACCGACGGGGTGATGAACTCTGATAAGCGCTCTGATTGGTCCTCACACTCAAGAGGAGCTTTTTCTGACTCGTAGCAGCATCAGGACCACATGCAGCGCGCCAGACGAAAACATAAAGGAAAGAAGCCCTCAGGGGCCGGGTGGGGTGGGGGGAGCACATTCCTGCTGCAGCTTCGCCTCATTTATTAGAATTATCAGAGTCATCTGTTAGTATTATTATTTTTATTATTATGATCAACATTGTCTTTCATTGTTAAATTACATTTCTGTCATGGCAGCTGCACATTTAGTAAAAATCCTAATAAAACCCTAATTCCAAAAAAGTTGGGACGCTGTGAAAAATGTTTATGAAAACAGAAGATAATTATGTGTAAAACTCATCAATCAATATTTTATTCTCAATAGAACATTTCAGGTGTTTGAACTGAGACATTTTACCATTTCATGGCGAATACACTGCTGGCCAAAACAAAAACCCTCTAATATCTGGCTGGACCTCCTTCATCTCTGATTCCAGCAGCTTCTCTGTGGCATCGTCTCTAGAAGCTTCTGCAGCATCACCAGATTTATTTCCATCCAGTGTTGCATTAATTTTCTCCAAAATCTTTTATTGATGATGGCGAGTCCGACCACTGAGCAAAGCCTTCTCCAGGACATCCTAAAGTTTCTTCAGGTTTGGACTCGGTGGCCGATCCATGTGTGAAAATGATGTCTCCTGTTCTCTGAACCACTCTTTCACAGTCTGAACCCCATGAATCCTGCACTGAGCCATCAGGGAAGATGGAATAACCTGCTCATTCAAGGTATTCATGTATCGGCTGACCTCATTCTCTGGACACATGGTGTTGCTGAACCTAGACCTGACTAACTGCAGCAACCCCAGATCATAGACTGCCCCCTCAGGCTTGTACAGTAGCACTAGATATGACGGCTGCATCCCTTAATCCTCCTCTCTTCTTCCCCTGATGCTCCATCAATCTGGACCAGGGTAGATCTGGACTCATCAGACCACATGACCTTCTTTCATGGCTCCAGAGTCCAGTCTTTATGCTCCCAAGCAACCTGAAGACTTTTTCTCCAGTTAGCCTCACTGGTTAGTGGTTTTCTTCTGGCTCCACAGCTGTTCAGTCCCTTGAGTTCCTTCACATTGTTCATGTGGAAATGTTCTAACTTTCACTATTAAACATGGTCCTGAGTTCTACTGCTGTTTTTCATACGTTAAATCACCGATCACCATCATTCAGGATGTTTTTCTGACCACGTTTCTTCCTGGAAGACGATGGTTCCCACCATCCTTCCAGTTTTAATGATGGTTGGACAGTTCTAGACCCAGTTTTAGTTTTAGCTTCTCCTCAGATGTTTTCTCTGCTTGATGAGCCAACCCTTCTGGAACAAACTAGCATCTTTTCCACAACCACTGATGTCTTTCCACATGCTTAATACACAAGAAGCTGTTCATTGCATCAGTTGGGGTTAAATAAGTTGTTGCAGCTGGAAGATGATCACCCTGCAGGAATTATCCAATAAGAGGTTTGCACCTGTTAGCTTAGTGAAATCCAAGTGGCCTCTTTTATTGTCCTTTTGGTCAGACAGCAGCTTTGT
This sequence comes from Melanotaenia boesemani, assembly GCF_017639745.1. NCBI lineage: Eukaryota > Metazoa > Chordata > Actinopteri > Atheriniformes > Melanotaeniidae > Melanotaenia > Melanotaenia boesemani. Next base: position 2,121,502 of record NC_055703.1, read on the forward strand.
TCACATGGAGCACTTTTAATCCGATCAAACGTCCAGTCAGAATAACAATGCATGTCAGCTGATCCCATCTGCCTCAATCGGAAAGAATTTTCACTCCAGAGGAGAGGGGCGTTTAAACCTTTTCCTGATGGGATCAGCAGGAAACAGCGTGGCTGCGCTCATCCTGATGGTCTCATGGTGGACGCCGTAGCATGCTGGAACCAGGTGTTGGGCCACATGATGTACCGAGTTTCAGGGAAATGTGAAAAATGGCCAATATGTGTTTGTTAGAGTTCAGGATTATTAATGATTTCCACGGTCAAAACGTTCAAAATAAAAAGAACCTTCTTCTGAGCTAGACTCACTGCGCATGTCAGCCGCGTTAGATCATATTAAATCTGTCCATCATGTAAAAACAACGGATCCTTCACTTTATCCAGCGTCCTGGTACAAACCAGAAACAACTGGAGGAGCATTGGACAACTAACTAGGTTACCTGGTAACAGGTCAGTAACATGACTGGTATAAAAGGAGCATTTCAGAGAGGCAGAGTCTCTCAGATGGAAAGATGGACAGAGCTTCACCAATCTGAGACAAACTGGATCTAAAACTGGAACAATTTCAGAAAAATGTTCCTCAGACTTTGAAGATCCTCCATCTACAGTGTAGAATATCATCAGAAGATTCAGAGAATCAGGAGGAATCTCTGTGTGCATGGGACAAGGCTGGATGCTGGTGATCTTCTGCTTTAAAAGCAGACATGATTCTCTACTGGAAACCACTGCATGGACTCAGGAAGACTTCCAGAAACTACGGTCTGTGAACACAGTTCACCCTGAAACCCACAAATGCAGGTTAAAGCTACATCATGCAGAGAAGCCAGATGTGAACAGGATCCAGAACCAGCTTCTTCCATCTTCTCTCAACAAGTAAAATTAACGTTTCTTATTGAGAACATATTACTGAGCTTATTTGTGTATAAAAAGGAACATCTAGTTCCCTCTCTTGTAAGTCAACAGATTAAACGTTGTTATCCAATAAAAATGGATCACTGAGTCGAATCAGATTCTCTCTCATGTACAAGTAAGGTTTCCAGTAACAACCATAGGGGCTAACTAGCTTCCTACTTCAGATGCTGTACATGGATGGTGTGCAGGAAGTTTTCCTCCTGTTCTTACTGTATGAACTAAAAGACGAACAGAGCTGAAAGTGGAATTTTATGGCCGACACTGACATGAGCTTTGCTCTCGTCCTCCTCCGGTATGAACATGTAGTTGCTTTTGTAGCCAGGCTTTTTCCTCCCTGGTGTTTTAGCTGCTGTCCTTTACCTTCACTTGCTGAGTGGTGGACGACACGAAGCCCGTCCTGCCTTGAAAACGAGAATCTGAACTTTTTATTGACTCCAGTTGACTAACTTGTTCAGGGGTTGTGATGACCGGGATGATTGACACCTACACATGGTCTCCATCATTAATCCAATTAATCTGCTGGTTTCTTTTACTTTATAAATTATATGGCGTTGGAATTTAAATGGAGTTTCATTAAAAATGGATGTTTGCATCCAACCTGCTTAGTTTCTCTGTACATTGTTGCAGCCTAAATAAACTGAATTTAGTTTTTCCTGCGTCGTTTCTGCTCAAGTCGTGTTTTGTCTTCATTCTGTCCAGCTGGTGAGTTTCCTCTGGGGTTTCTGGTTTTCATGAAGTACATGAAGCCGACTGACGTTGCTGCATCGTAGTGACGTTTAGTCTGCAGCACGCGTGCCCACATGCTGTAAAAGAAACCAGTAATTCTGTTAATGTCTGCTTCTGATTAATTAACAGAAATAATTCACATTTACAGAATATGTCTAAGTCCAAACTTATTGAAGATATTTATATTACGAATTTATTGATATACAATTTAATATGTATTTATTGTTACTTAACCACTGAAAACACATGAATTATTTCCGCATATGAGAGCCACGTCACAATGACTGAAGACAAAGATGTAGACTGTGGATATTTATTAAAAAGAAACTAAAAACATTCTGTGTGTAATTTATGTGAAATAAGAAAACCAGAAGCTGCTGCACAAAGCATGAATTTAATGAACTGGTTTCATCAGACTGATAAACCCCAACTCAAAGCATCTCAAAGAGGTTAAACATCAGACTGTTTGAGTCTGTTTCTACAAGCAGGAGGAAAATAAAAAGAAAGCTTCATCCAAACGGGATTCAAGCACAGGGACATGAACAGCAGAGGAGAGGACGAGGGGGAGGAAAGATGCAGAAGAACAGGATTAAAATGTCTGTAAGAAGAAAGAAAACCTGCAGCACAGCTTTGTCAGACCTGTTTACTGGTTCAAACATCCCCTAAAATGACCAGTAAACAGTGCCTGGTGGTTCCAGCTCCAAGCTCCCGGTCCTGCTGCTTCATTCACAACAGAAGAAAAAGAAGAATGGATCAGATTTAGATTGTACATTACTGTTGACACGTCTGGAGAACCGAGGGGAAGCAAGAAGATCGGCTCAAACGTGAAGTCAAAGCAACATTTAGACCATCAAAAGTCAACAGGAACAATAATTTTATCCAAGATTTTTTTTACTGATTTAAAACGTTTTTTGCAGCATTTATTTACACGTTGTTTTTGAATTAGAAAAAAATTTAATGATTAATAAATTATTTTTTTCAACTGGATTTTGTCAGTGATCAGCCCCCTAACGACGGATAATCCAGCATCGTCTTCATCTACAGGAGAAAAATCTGCATTGAAAATGCTGCAATACTCACATCCCATAAGGCTTTAAACGCACAAGAAGCCGAAGCGAAGCATCGAGTCTGAACTGGATACAAGTTAAAATGATCTGTTTGTATTTACATGCATCCCAAGCCGTTTGGAAACCAGAGGGGTCAGTCATGGTTCCTGTCGGTTCATTAAAGGCCTGCCTGACCTTCTCCAGTTTGTTGGTTTAGCTGTGTTTCTGTCACTCAGACAGCTTGTAAATGGATCTATGGCGTATTTTTCTGAATCCATCAAAAAAAAGAAAGAAACCAGACACCATCTTTAAACTGTAAATAGAACGACTTTAATGAGACACTACAAACCATCATATGTATATCATCCTAACCCATTAAATCTGAAAGGAAACAGATTTAAAAACTAATCAGACCTAAGAAAACTGAGCTAAAAACACTTTGATGTGGTTTTGTGTAAGGTTTTTTAAAGATTTAAGGTTAATATTTCATGAACTTGTATTGTGCACCTAAACTATTTTAGGGGTTGAACTATATTGTTAAACTACTGTTTTTCTTTGCTACCCTTTGGCTGCTGATGAGGCAGTCATCTTTGTAACAGCAGAGTCGCTGCTTTCATGTGAGTCCTTATTTGTGTGGAGAAATGATCAGAAGCTCTAAAGTGGACAGAGATGTTCTCATGTTTCTTTACGTTCCCATAGAACTGCTGGGGTTTAAACTGTGTTTGGTCTGGATGCCGATGCTTGTAGCAGAGTTTCTCCCGTCATGTTGCTATGCTACGTGTTAGCATTTCTGCTTCCGGGTGGCTGCTAACATCTGCTGGACTGCAGGATCTCACACTGCTTCCTGTACAGAAGGCTCTTGTGAAAAAGGGTTAGGTTTGAGTCTTATTTTTAAAAACGTGGTACTTCTTTTTCTTACAATGAGTAGAGTTTGTTGTGGGCAGCTAAAGTAGGCTTGAGACTGCAGAGACAACCATTAACATATTTAGTAGAGTTGAGACCCAACAAAACCATCCTGCATACCATCACCAAACCGATCAGACACCAGCTACTGGACGGCCTGATCCTGAAGTTTTGAACCTGTTGTGCTGCTAGTATCCCTGAAGAGAGCAGGGAAGCTTCTGCTGCAGCAGAAACGTGATGATAAACCTGCTGCTTCCGATTTAAAAGCTGTAGCCAGGCCTACGCGTCAGGTTCTGGTTTTTGTGACACAATGACTTCCGTTGACCTTTCTGCTGGTTGGGTCAACCACTAAAACTGATCCCTGCCCACTGAGCCGGCCTGCTGGGAATTTGAAACACAGGAACACATTTCAGCTCATGTAGAGAATTTCATCAGTAAAAAATTATTCAGAGAAAAATCCCCCATTAATTCAGATTTAATTAAGTGTACAGCCCTAAGATAGACAGTTACAGAAGGGGGGCGTGTGGTGGCTGCTGAACTCATCACAAACAACAAAGTCTCCTCTTCTGGAAAACACATGAAGCTCTGGGGAGTAAAATTCACATGGACTGAAAGACACCCTGGAGATTTTGTGGTGAGTGGAGCGCCTCCCCTCCTACCAGCGGCCAAACCCTCTGCTGCTGAGTAGGGAGGGCAGACAGTCAGTGTTAGCTATGCCTCAGCTCTGCTTCAGCCTGGGGGGGGGGCATCACAAATCATAGTTAAACTTGTACTCGTTTGCCAGGTAGATCCTGCGGAAGATAAGTGCAGCCAAAGCCAGAGTGAGCAGCACGATGAGGACGACAGAACCGGCGTGGCTTTCGACTGCATGCTGTGGAGGAGCCGGGGCAAAGGAAGCTCTGCTAGAGGCCGACTCTCTGCCGTCCCTCAGGCCCTGCTGCTGGGCACGCCGTTGCCGGGGGCTCATGGGCCGGCCGGAGCTGGTGTCGGTGGGGGTCTGGGGTCCCTCTACTTCTGCCGCTGGAGATGACTCTGACTGTGAGAGAAAAGAAATCATTATCTACTCCGATTCCCTTAATGATCATCCAGAGGACTGTGGTGCGTTCAGGTTCTTCGAGAGAAACCATTTACTAACAGCATCTGTTTTTTGATAAAGCTCCAGCAGATCTCTCCGAGGTCTAACTCTCCCATCATCAGCAGTGCCTCAGGAACGGCTCTGTGGGGTAAAATGTGATGGATCGATGAGCGTTTATTTATACATTAAATGTGGTCTGGGGCCAAATTTTTACTGACTGATTTGACTGAAAGTCGGCCGAAATGACCTCATTAGGTCAAACCAGTTTTTCCTACTAAACCAAACGTTTTCACATATTTACTATTATAGCTTGTACAAAACAATAAAGTTGTTTATTCAAAATCAATTAAAACTGCTCCAGACTCGTGTTATGATCCTTCACTTCCGGCACCAGAAGGGAGCAGGCAGCCTTCTCAGCAGCACCGTTAGCTTTTATTCTGTTTTTGTTTGATTCTTGCCAACATCTGTTTCTATATGCTTCATCCTTTTTTCCCATGGAATCGCACGCTGCTACCCTGCTCTGCTGGCTCTCAGGGACAAAGCACGTCGGTTTCATCACACTGTCCCAGTAGAGTTCACGTGGAAGTACTGGGTTGCCGGGATGGTGTTAAGCTAAAAGCTTGGGTACCACACAACATCAGGCAATCCTCAATTCACTCTGTACCGATGGGGAACGTCAACTTGTTGGTAAATAAGTTAGACTAACAGTAGCACCGATTAAGACTGAGAAGAGCTAAAGAGAGAGCAGCTTGTGTGTCCTGACTGAGACGTGGCTAACCAGCCACACACCGGATGCTAACGTGGAGCTACCGGGTTTCACTGCTGTGAGAGTGGGGGTCTTATACTGTATGTCAACAGCAAATGGTCCACCCCTGGTCATGTAACGGTGAAAGTGACCATGATCTTGAACTATTAGCCGTATCTCCGTAGAGAGTTGACACACACGATCACAACCCAGGACCTTTATTGTCATTTCAAGGGATTTTAACTAAGACTCTCTGCTTTCCATCAGTTTGTGAACTGCCCATTGAGGAAGAACCGGACTGTTGCTCTTCTGTATGTAAATGTAAGGGAAGCATGCACAGCCCCCCCTGCTTGGCAATTCTGATCTCACCTAGTGTGCCTGCAGCCTCAGTACTCACTTCTGGTGAAAAGGCAGCCTCCCAACACCAGATGCTTTAGGATGTGATCTCCTGAAGCTGAGGCAGCTCTTAGAGGCTGCTCTGAAGCTACTGACTGGAACGTTCTGCTGAGCTATTCTATTCTATTCTACAGTCATTTAGCAGACTCTTTTATCCAAAGCGACTTACATTTGAGAGTAAGAACAACAAAATCAAGAATTCAAATAAGATGGGACGTCATCATTAAGTGGTAGTCAGACTGCTGGAGTCCAGTTGGACCCAGGTCATGTAGGTCTAGAGGCAGTGCATAACTTTTTGGGATCATGATTTCATCCCACAACATCATCTTGGCCTTAAGTGCAGCAGCTTCTTCAGTACTTGGTTGAACCAAAGAGCTGGACAAATCTTTCTACCTCATTCTGAGTAGAAGAGTTAAGCTAAGTGTGGAAATGCTCCTTAAACAACTGAGTCTTTAGCTTGCTTTTAAAAGTGGATAAGGATTCTGCAGATCGGACGGAGTCTAGTAGATGGTTCCACCACCGGGGGACTACAGAGGAGAAGAGTCTAGCTACTGATGTGGCTCCACCTTGTGGTGGGAGCACTAGGCGTCTTTCACTGGCAGAGTGTAACTGTGGAGAGGGAGTGTAGCTCTGGATTAAGTAGTGGAGGTAGACCGGAGCCGTTTGGGTTATTGTTTTGTAAACCAGAAGCAGAGGTTTGAATCTGATGCACTGCAACTGGAAGCCAGTGGAGAGCGATTAGCAGCGGAGTGACATGAGCTCTTTTGGGCTGGTTGAAGACCAGACGTGCTGCTGCGTTCTGGATCATCTGCAGAGGTTTAACTGAGCATGCAGGCAGGCCAGCCAGTAAGGAGTTGCAGTAGTCAATGCGTGAAATGACCAGAGCCTGGACCAGGAGCTGGGCCGTGTGTTCAGTCAGGTAGGGTCTGATCCTCCTGATGTTGTAGAGAGCAAATCGGCAAGGTCGAGCAACCGAGGCAACATGGTCCTTAAAGGTCAGCTGGTTGTCTACCATGACACCAAGATTCCTGGTAGAAGACGTAGGCACAAGCGTGATGGATTCAAGCTGCACGCTTATCTGTGGCGGTAAGGAAGGATTGGCTGGAAAGACAATAAGCTCGTTCTTGGACAGATTTAGCTGAAGGTGGCGATCCTTCATCCATGCGGAGATATCAGCAGGGCATGTATAGTAAAAAGAGAAGAGGGCCAAGCACCGAGCCCTGAGGCACCCCTGTTGTCAGTCCATGTGATCTGGACACGCCTCCTCGCCAAGATACTTTGAAGGATCTTCCTGTGAGGTAGCGCGTAAACCACGAGAGGACAGATCCTGTGATGCCAAGCTCCGAGACTGTAGAGAACAGTATGATGGTTGACCATGTCAAAGGCAGCAGACAGGTCCAGCAGTATAAGAACTGAGGAATGACCAGCAGACAGAGAGGCCAACCAGTTCTCCAGTCATTTAAGCAATATATTGTGGTTGACTGTATCAAACGCAGCACTGAGGTTCAGAAAGACTGGTAGCAACCTTTTCAGTGAAGTAGGAAGCAAACATTTCTGCAGTCAGCACAGTGGGAGGCTGAGCAGGTGGTGGAGATAGAAGAGAGTTAAACACCATGAACATGTCGTGTGTTGGAAGCATTGCGGATCTTGTTCTGATAAAAGGTTTTCTTGGCCGCCTTTAGGCTGGATGTGAAAGTTTCAAGTTTTTGCTGGTACTCAGACAAGTCAGTGTGTTCGTTTGATTTGCGCCACTTTCTTTCTGCAGCCCTGAGTCCGGCTCTGTGATCCCTAAGAACCTCTGTGAGCCATGGACTGGGAGGATTTTGTCTGGCTGATTTTGACACCAGAGGACAAAGTTTGTCCAGAGAGGAGACGAGAGAGGAGCAGAGTGTTTCTGTAGCCTCATTAACAGACAGTAAGGAGAAGTCTGAGTGGGAAGGGAGGGTAGAGTAAACCTCATCAGACAGCTGTGTAGGTCTGAGGGATCTCAGGTTTCTGCGGTAGGACGCCATTTTTGGAGCCGCTTGAATGAAATGAGGAAGGAAGACAGAGAATTTAACCAGGAAGGGGTCTGAGAGATGCAGCGGGGTGACGGACAGGTTGGCTGTGGAGCAGTTTCTGGTCAGTACCAAGTCAAGAGTATTACCAGCTTTGTGTGTTGGAGGAGTCTGTACCAGTTTGAGATTGAAAGAATAGATAAGAGACAGAAAGTCAGTTGCTGTGGTTTGTCAATGTGAATGTTCATGTCTCCCATGATGATTAGTGGTGTGTCATCATCAGGGATGTCAGAGAGAATCATGTCCATTTCAGAGACAAACTCATCTATCCTGCCACCCGGAGGCAGTAAATGACCAGAATGTATGCAGTGATGGGTGTATAGACCTTTACTGTGTAGAGCTCTTATATGAGGACGAGGACATCAGTGCTGGAACCGAGTGTGTAACTGACTACAAACCTCTGCATGGACACGGTGGTGGACAGTCCACTAATAATAAACCCTGGATCACTAGCGAAGTGAAGGCTGTTCTGAACAGGAAAAAGAGGGCCTTTGTTAACAGGGACATGGAGGCCAGGAGGAGCAGCCAGAGGGAGCTCCGACACACAATGAAGGAGGCGAAGGAGCTGTACAGGAGGACGCTGGAGGAGAAGCTCCAGCAGAGCAATATGGGGGACGTGTGGTATGGCCTGAAGGCCATCACAGGCTGTAACCAGACCACCAGCTGTACAGCAGAAGAGGGCAAAGAGAGAGCCAACATGTTTAACAGCTTTTTCAACTGGTTAGACTCTGCAGAGTCTGCTGGTCCACCAGTCTGCTTTCCAGATACGTGGTGGGTTTATCCTTGTTGGCATTCAGCAGCTGCAGAGCCTTCAGCTCCAGATCCAGTATGTTCAGCAGCCACACAGCAGACACTTCCTCCGTTATGAAGTCAAGTGGTTTCTAATATTGTCGACTTTCTCGGCCATGGCAGTCTTCTTTGGACCCATACTGCCAATTTTTCTTGGCACAATGAAGTTTTTTGCTGATTGTTTGCTTGCCGGTAGATCTGCCAGCACCGGGTCAACAGGGAACAGGCTTCAGTTTGATTTGAGAGCTTGGTTTTCATAGTTTGTGGTTAGAAATAAATGTTCATTTTAAAGTGGAACTAGCAATAACTGATCCTTTTCTATCAGTCTGTAAATGTGCTGACTTTCAACGGCAGGGAGAAGCTGGAGGCTACGTGATGTTAGCCGACACCCTGTGTGGCACCCACCTGCTCAGTCTGGGGTCTTTCAGCAGAGACGGAGGCGTTTTCCTGGGTGAATGTTGAAGGCTCACTCTCAGCAACTTCACTTGCACTTGCCTGTCTGGGGGAGCTGGACTCTGCCTGCAGGGACAGACAGGAAACTGCAGTCATGTACTCATTAGCTCCTGTTACAGAAATGGACAGTATGAACTGGACGTATACCTTTCTGTAACTGCACTTTTTATTGTAGAGCTGTCCAACTCTGGTCCTCGGGGCCCCAATCCTGCAGGTTTTAGAGGTTTCCCTGATCCAACACTCCTGATTCAAATCAAATGGCTCTACTCATCCAAAACCTGCTGGACACCGGCCCTTGAGGACCGGAGTTGGACATCCCTGGGTTAGGGTGTTACATATTTCGGACTGGACAATGAGCTGACAATTCTCCCCCCAACTGTACGGGGTAATAGTAAACTTCCATCAATAAAAGCAGGTTGTGTCTTACTCAGCTGTCCTCACAACCACAATCAGATGGTTATGCTGTGACAGCAGTTCTGCAGGGCCTCACCAGTCTCACAAAAGTGAGATTAGAATTTCGTATATTCCTGAAAGGAACCACTGTCTGACCACTGAAGAAGCTCAGAACTAGCACGGCTAACTAACATTCAATGTGAAGAAGCAGTTAAATAACATGTTAGCTAGGGGAGGAGGTAGCACAAGCTAGCTGAAAAGCGACTGTAACTGGGTGGTGAGCTATGATGGCAGACCAGACTTGACTGGTTTATAACAGTGATGGTAAAATAATCTGTTTATGTGAGCCTTCATGGCCTAGGTGAGGGATGTTCAACCTGCGGCTCCAGAGCAGAAAGTGGCCCTCTGGATCTTGGACAATGGCTCTTAACACATGGCTAAACATGCTAAAGAGCTAATTAATGTTTTTAAATATACATATAATAACATATGCAGGTTTTTAACATTTTTTTAAATTTTTTTTCATGGAATAATTGCATTAAATTTCAACATAATAAATGTGATAAATGTGGTCCTGGTTGTGTTCTGGGGAAAAATGTGGACCTGGTTGTGTTCTGGGGATAAATGTGGACCTGGTTCTGTTCTGGGGTGAAATGTGGTCCTGGTTCTGTTCTGGGGATAAATGTGGACCTGGTTCCGTTCTGGGGAAAAATGTGGACTTGGTTCCGTTCTGGGGATAAATGTGGTCCTGGTTCCGTTCTGGGGATAAATGTGGACCTGGTTCTGTTCTGGGGATAAATGTGGACCTGGTTCCGTTCTGGGGATAAATGTGGACCTGGTTCCGTTCTGGGGATAAATGTGGACCTGGTTGTGTTCTGGGGATAAATGTGGAGCTCGTTGTGTTCTGGGGATAAATGTGGTCCTGGTTGTGTTCTGGGGAAAAATGTGGACTTGGTTCCGTTCTGGGGATAAATGTGGACCTGGTTCTGTTCTGGGGATAAATGTGGAGCTGGTTGTGTTCTGGGGATAAATGTGGTCCTGGTTGTGTTCTGGGGAAAAATGTGGACTTGGTTCCGTTCTGGGGATAAATGTGGACCTGGTTGTGTTCTGGGGATAAATGTGGAGCTGGTTGTGTTCTGGGGATAAATGTGGTCCTGGTTCTGTTCTGGGGATAAATGTGGACCTGGTTCCGTTCTGGGGATAAATGTGGACCTGGTTCCGTTCTGGGGATAAATGTGGACCTGGTTCCGTTCTGGGGATAAATGTGGACCTGGTTGTGTTCTGGGGATAAATGTGGACCTGGTTGTGTTCTGGGGAAAAATGTGGACTTGGTTCCGTTCTGGGGATAAATGTGGAGCTGGTTGTGTTCTGGGGATAAATGTGGACCTGGTTGTGTTCTGGGGAAAAATGTGGACTTGGTTCTGTTCTGGGGAAAAATGTGGAACTGGTTGTGTTCTGGGGATAAATGTGGAGCTGGTTGTGTTCTGGGGATAAATGTGGACTTGGTTCCGTTCTGGGGATAAATGTGGAGCTGGTTCTGTTCTGGGGAAAAATGTGGACCTGGTTGTGTTCTGGGGATAAATGTGGTGCTGGTTGTGTTCTGGGGATAAATGTGGACTTGGTTCTGTTCTGGGGATAAATGTGGTCCTGGTTCTGTTCTGGGGAAAAATGTGGACTTGGTTCTGTTCTGGGGAAAAATGTGGAACTGGTTGTGTTCTGGGGATAAATGTGGAGCTGGTTGTGTTCTGGGGATAAATGTGGACTTGGTTCCGTTCTGGGGATAAATGTGGAGCTGGTTTTGTTCTGGGGAAAAATGTGGACCTGGTTGTGTTCTGGGGATAAATGTGGTGCTGGTTGTGTTCTGGGGATAAATGTGGACTTGGTTCCGTTCTGGGGATAAATGTGGTCCTGGTTCTGTTCTGGGGAAAAATGTGGACCTGGTTGTGTTCTGGGGATAAATGTGAAGCTGGTTGTGTTCTGGGGATAAATGTGGACTTGGTTCCGTTCTGGGGATAAATGTGGTCCTGGTTCTGTTCTGGGGATAAATGTGGAGCTGGTTCCGTTCTGGGGATAAATGTGGACCTGGTTCTGTTCTGGGGATAAATGTGGAGCTGGTTCTGTTCTGGGGATAAATGTGGAGCTGGTTCTGTTCTGGGGATAAATGTGGTCCTGGTTCCGTTCTGGGGATAAATGTGGACCTGGTTCCGTTCTGGGGATAAATGTGGACCTGGTTCTGTTCTGGGGATAAATGTGGACCTGGTTCTGTTCTGGGGATAAATGTGGACCTGGTTCTGTTCTGGGGATAAATGTGGACCTGGTTCTGTTCTGGGGATAAATGTGGAGCTGGTTCTGTTCTGGGGATAAATGTGGAGCTGGTTCTGTTCTGGGGATAAATGTGGAGCTGGTTCTGTTCTGGGGATAAATGTGGAGCTGGTTCTGTTCTGGGGATAAATGTGGTCCTGGTTCCGTTCTGGGGATAAATGTGGACCTGGTTCCGTTCTGGGGATAAATGTGGACCTGGTTCCGTTCTGGGGATAAATGTGGACCTGGTTCTGTTCTGGGGATAAATGTGGACCTGGTTCTGTTCTGGGGATAAATGTGGACCTGGTTCTGTTCTGGGGATAAATGTGGAGCTGGTTCTGTTCTGGGGATAAATGTGGAGCTGGTTCTGTTCTGGGGATAAATGTGGAGCTGGTTCTGTTCTGGGGATAAATGTGGAGCTGCTGAAGGTTTTTGCTGATGCTTCTCATCTTCTACACAGACAGTGTAGAAACAGCAGCGTTCAGTCATAAGTTTCTTTACGTCCAGTGAAGGACAGAAAGGTTCTGCAGATCATTCCTTCCAGCAGTCATCACCCTCCGTGACAAGTCATCGTCTCCATCTTCTCATTAATTAACTATCATTGTTAAAACAAACAAACTCTACCACAACATTGTAATTTCATTGTGGGATAATTAAAGTATTCCTAATTTCATTCCAATGAATATATGGGTCAGATGCTGAATTATTAATCTATAAATTGGCCTTGAATGGATTTGAACTAACATGATAAATGGGCCCGGTCCCCCCAGCGATCAGTTGTCTGCCCTCCTGCTGGACCCTGGTACCGGGACTGTCCCGCACATTCTGCCACTTCCAACCACTTCCCACTGAAGTAATTATGAAGAAACTATTCCAAAGATTCTCAGAGTTGTCGCTAATATGAGAGGGCATGTTGGCAAGTTAAGGCTTTTGATGTGATTTTCTCTCTTTTAGAGTTGGTACCAGCCGAGGCTGCCAGCTTGGATGGATCCGCCATTTTCCCGAGAGGGAGGCGAGAATGGAGCATCTCTGCCTTCATGCTGCTCACTATGAGCTGAGTTTAAGTTTTTCTGATGTGAGAGGTCCATGACTGAGTCAGCAGCAAGAATCATTACTTGTTTATTCTTTTTAATAAATGACTTGTCTGGCTTATTTAACTCTAACACTGACCATTTACATTTGACAAATTTGGACGTCTTTGTTTTTATGAAAGACTCATAGTCTGCAGTTGCATTGTGGGTGGTTGTACAACTAGCTCAAGTCTCTGATCAGAGGAAACACCACGGATGACATCTGAAATGTACATGAAGCTGAAGAAGAGGAAACAGGTGAGCAGGAAAGAGAAGGCTAAGTCTGTGTTGTCCGTTCAATCCGCTACATTTACATGCTTCACACAGGCAGAACAGGACATGTGAAGAACTGCTGTTTCAGGACCCTCATTTCAAAACTTAATAGGAGTACCGACCATCCTGAGTAAGAGTGATACAACATGAAATGACACGACCAACGTTAGAGGTGTGATTATATGTGGCAAAGTCCCAAAAATTATGTTAAAAATGAGGGTATTATCTGGTACAGCAAAAACTTATTTTATCAGTAGCTGTTCAAAGTAAACCTGTTAAGAGGAGCCAGGATGGGCGTCTCTGACTAGCTGATTAATGCTAATATCCAGGGGCTGGTTTCCAGGGAAGCAGCTATGCTAACATGTGGCTACGTAGTCACACTGAACATGCATCACTTACCCAACTTAAATGAAAATGCAATTATGCATATTTAATTAAACTTTAAAAACACATCCCAAAAGTGATACAAATTACAAAACATCCGTTGTGATCCATTTTCCTGCTTTGGTGTGACAGTTGTGGTGGCCTGTTTCCCTGGCAACCAGGATCCTCATCAGTAATCAGCAGCAGTACGTAGACCAGCTCGGCTTTCCAGTCATAGCCAGATTGGTGGTTTAAATCCAGACCAGCCTGCCTGCCACGGCCTCCTCATTACTTTACTCATTTCTAGGATTACTTTACTCATTCATACATTGTCTGTCTGAAAAAGTTTGCTCTCTACAATCCAGCAAGTATCTTAGTAATCCTCTTTTTATATGATAATATTTTTATCAATTTGGATTTGAGAAGTTCTTAAAGAATCAAAACTGCCAAGACTGGAGGTCTGTGATCTGCCTGAAACCAACCCAGGAGCCACTAGCAGCTACCAGGCCCTGGAGATATTTGCAGCTACCAGGCCTAGGAACTACCAGCAGCCATCAGGCCCAGGCTTTGCTCCTGACCTCCTTCTAGTTATCAGGCTCTCAACAGACTGACAGGCTACCACCAGGTTCAGGCTACCTCAAGATATTTTGGCTATCAGCAGGCCAAGACTACCTTGAGCTCATCTTTTATGTAAGATAGTTTTCTGTTTTAATCTACTAAAATACCACCTAAGAAAAGTGAGGAAGATTTAATTTCTCTCTGTCATGTAAACAGAGAGCAGAATCGAGGGATTTGTAATAATCTTTAATGACTCAAACAATAAGTGTCATGATGACTTGTTTAGAGAAATGCAGGAGGTCAAAAGGAGCCTAGCAAACTCTCAAAGGGAAGTGGATGAGTTGAAGGCCACTCTTGACTCTGTGACCACTGGTTCTATTAAACAGCTTCAATCCAACACTGAGGCTCTTCTAGCTGATAACAAACGCTGGTTGGACAAAGTTGAGTATCTAGAAAATCAGTCTAGAAGTAACAATATTGTGACTGATGGTATCCCAGAATCACCTGAAGAAAGTTGGTCTGACTGAAAAGAAATTTAGAGAAATCTTAAGTAAAAAAAAATGATCAAAAACATAGAAATAGAAAGAGCACATTGCATTGGAAGGCCTTTAACCAATGCTGATGGCAAAAGGCCAAAAGATCTATGATAGTTAAGCTAAGCAGGTATAAAGATAGACAATCTATTCAAAAGCAAACAGCTTAAAAGGTACCAACATTTACATGATAGAAGATTTTACAGATGCTGTACGTCAGAAAGGAAAAGAACTGCTACCTCAGACCTCTACCTCGGCTACCTCTTTACAGCAAGGAGAGAATGGGCCTATCTGAAACATGACCAACTCATCTTACAACCAGATCAGCAAAATATCCGTAGTGAGTAGAATAAAATCTTACCCAAGGTTTTGTAAATCATGTAGTCATTTGACTTATACTTCATGTCTAAACCAGCTGTGTGTTCACATGCTGAAGGGGGAACGATCCTGAGATAATTTTACCACTGAGAATGTCGAATCTAATGATGTTCATTTTTACAGCCTCAAAAGGACAAAAAGGACTACAAAAATTCATTTAATCCTGATTTTTGTCCTTAAATAATGTATCTACAAATGTTGACTCATTGTCTGTCTTTGTGTGATTATTTTACTCAAATCAGTTTAATTCCATTATTTCTACATACAAGGAGTCCAACATCTTTTCTACTCTACATCTGAATATAAGAAGTCTCTCTAAAAGTTATGACAATTTCTATCATTATGTCCCATCATTGAATCACGTCTTCTCAGTTACTGCATTAAGTGAAACTTTGAAATGTTTGAAATTGCTGATTAAACATCCACACACAGATGTAGAGGTGGTGGAGTCGCTCTCTTTCTGTCCAAAACGGGTTTGAATTCAAAGGACTGATCTGGACGTTAGGCTTCAAGACTGCAACAGGGAAGCAGTTTTTTAGAGACTGTTTCTTGGAATAAGAACGGAAGAGCATCTATTAGATATATTAGAGTATGTTGACAAGGAGAATAAACCTTATTTACTAGGTGATTTAAATATTAATCTTCTAAATGAGGAAATCAAACATCATATTAATGACCAAACAAACATACTGTCTTCCAACTACTTTTATCCTCGAACTAACAAGCCCACCAGGACAACTAGCAAGTCCTCTACGCTGACAGATGATATTTTTAACAATGCATTTTCTAACGTTATCACATCCGGTATTCTTTGCACTGACATATCAGAGCATATGCCTGTCTTTCAATTTTCTGTTTCACACAGTAAATCAAGTATATCTGACTCAAAGAGGGTTTTATTTCAAAGGTTCGATGACAGGAATATTAACAACTTTAGAGAGGTGTTGGCAAAGTTATCTTGGGACGTAGTCTATGGGGCATTAAATGCAAATACAGCTTATGATCATTTTTATTACAAGTTCTATTCTGTGTTTGACCAATGTTTTCCTCTCACAAATAACAGTTAAAAAAACCTCAGCAAAATTTAACAAACCATGGTTTACTACCCAACTTCTGTTCTAAAGGAAAATACGTTATATAAAAATACCTACAAAGTCCTTCTCCTTTAAATTACGCTTACAAATCATTTAGGAACAAATACAATCAGAAATGTTAAACAGGAGTATTATAGAGATTTAACAGCTTTACAAATAACTTTAAATGGGACTCGGAAAGAGTTGCTTAACATGAGACATGCTTCTTTTCTACCCCCAGTTGAATTTCATGATGGCGAAGTAAAGATAACAGACCCATCCCGAATCACAAATAGATTCAATGATTTTTTTCTCAACGTGGGACCATGTCTTGCAAAACATACTGGCAACGTTTCTGGTTCCCCCAATGACTTCATAAGTAATGAGAACATCACCCTAAATGTTTCCGGACCTGTAAAGCCTTCGGAAGTGCTGGATATTATTATGAGCCTTAAAAACTCCTCTCCTGGCCAGCATGAAGTTCCTGCCTCTCTGTTAAAAAGGGAGCTCATTTAATTATCGAACCCTTAATATTTATTTTTTCACGTCTCTAGAATCAGGTACCATCCCTCAAGCTTGCCGAGGTTATTCCACTCTTTACATCTGATGATCCATCGTATTCTCAAATTATCGTCTTTTATCAGTTCTTCCTTGTCTTTCGAAAGTTCTTGAAAAACTAGTATACAATAGAATCATGAAACACCTCGATAACAACAATATCTTGTTCGAACACCAATATGGCTTTAGGAGGAAATATTCTACATATATGGCTCTCTTACACCTCAGAGAGAAAATTACTGCTCTGGAGAAAAATGAATATGCATTTTTCTAGATTTATTAAAGGCTTTTGATACGGTGAATCATGAAATTTTGTTATCGAAAATGTTTTATGGTGTTAAACAGGTTTTACAATGGGTTGCTAATTAGTTAAACAGAAGAGCAACTTGTTTAATGGGAACCCATCACAGCTGAACTAAAACGTGGTGTTCCACAAGGGTCCATTTTAGGACCCTTGTTTTTAATATACATTAATGATCTTGCTAACGCTTCAAGTATATTGTCACCTATTTTATTTGCTGATGACACAAACTTCTTTGTGTCTGAGAAAAATTGCCAAGGCAAAGTTAAATAGGTTATCAGTCAGTCAAGAAATCTAATTTCATTATTTTTAGAAATAACAACAAGAATTACAACGCAGACAGGGCCAAAATCTAGATCATTCATAATGCACCTGCACAAGTTTCATCAGGAAAGTTTTGAAGTGTCTACAGTGATGAGAAGAAAAACAGCCCACTTATATTACATTTTCATTTACCCTTACATTTTTTTACTGTAATAAAATTTGGGCCAGCACTTACCTTTCTTACTACAATCTATCGAGTTCAGAAATCCTTTGTAAGAATTGCCACCAGTTCTTATTTAGCCTCAACTAAACCGTCATTTAAACAAATGGAACTTCTCCCAATTTCTGAGGTCAACAAGTACCAAACAGGGGTTCTTATGTGTAAAGTGGTTTTCTCTTCCTCCTTCTTTCCAAAGTTACTTTCAGTCTAATTGTTGCTATCATGCACTTTTTACAAGGAGTAAGAATGACTTCCGCTTTCCTTTCTGTAGGACTAAATAAAGGAAAGACATAAAAAAATCTAACAGAATCATGTGCCTCTTTAAATACGACCAAGCTTAAAACATCCCTACAGGTGTTCTAGTTACTTTTATATGACTTGTAAGTATTTTTTTGATGAGTTTTAATGTAGTATGGTACATAACTGTTTGATGAGAAGAACATATGCTCATGTGTCTGTATTATGTATGTGTTGGAGTAGATGGTCTAGGTGTGGGGGGTTTGTCAAATTTAGCCAAATATCAGTATATTATGGGGAGAGTTGCTAATAATCCCTTAGGGCTTCTTGACTCTTCCTGCACATTTTAAACATGTGTTTTTAACGTGTTTCTTGTATTGTTATTTTTTCCTCTTAATGATTTTATGTATATATGTGCAAATCACAAAAAATCAAATAAATCAAATCAAATCATTCCTAGGATAACTACTCTTTCCTTAGGACTACGTTACTCATTTCTAGGGCTACTTTACACATTCCTAGGTCTACTTTATTCATTCCTAGGACTAGGACACTGATTCTGACACTTCTTTAGTATTCTCAAGTCTCAGCTTTCTGTGGAGACCAGGAATAAAGGAGTTGTGACGATATACTTAATTTAGTTTGGGAGGTTCTTTTCAGACAAGAGGCAGAAAATATAGGCCTTGTCAAGAGGAGGTTATTTTCATGTCCGAATTGTGTATTTGTGCTTTAGTCTCATCCATCCATCCATTTTCTTTACAGCTTATTCTAATTCAGGGTTGCTGGGAAGTTGGGATCTGTCCCAGCAATTAGCATGTGAGAGGCAGGTACACCTTGACAGGTCACCAGTCCACCACAGCTTCAGTCTTACTGGTTTTGTAATTTGACTGTGTTGGATGTAAGGAGTGATGGCAGACAAATGGCTAAATTAAACGTTAACAGGCAACCACAAATGGAAGCAGTGACAATCAGTTTAGGTTTGTTTAGTTTTAACGTTACAATCCTGGCAAACGGCTGGATTTACAGCATGTTGCAGAAAACACAGTAATACCACTGCAATACTTTGTGTTTAGCTTATGTGGAAGCATTTATAAACAATAAATAGAAAGTGAGTGGGACAGAAACCCCCATGAGCTCTCGCTCTTGGATCAGGAACCTAGATTTTCAACAATGTACTGACATAGGACAGGGTAATCAGAAAATACTAAGCTCTATTAATCTCATTGGTTCTTTATGCGAACCAAACATGCTTGATGTGACATCTGGTGTGTGCACCTTAAAGTTGATTTGCTGAGCCAGTTCTTTGGCCTTGTCATCCTCAGCGCTTGGGTTACCGTTGGGGTCCAGAGCCAGGAGGGCTGAGTGCATGGAACAGCCACAGCTTTCGCAGCAGAAGTCCTGGGATCTGCCAAACAATAGCAACAATATGGTGAGCTTACATCCACACTGCTGCTTTCAGCTACACACACAGTAAAATCCTGTGTATGAAATGCACGGTCAAAATACAGAAGGCAGGGCTAGTTTATTTCTACAGCACATTTCATTTACAGGACAATTCAAAGTGCTTCACATAAAACATTAAGAACGTTACAGATGGAGCAAAGAAAGCATTCAGAAGTAGTAAAAGGCTATAGGTTGGAAATGGCTTTAATGGTGTATGTGTGAAGTCTGAAATATTCTCTCCATATTTTTCACTGTAAAGGGAAATGGTTAGATGTTTTACTATTACTATGGAATACAAGCCTTTATTTCTTTTTTCTGCTGTCTCAAACTAAAAATGTTTTAAGCTTTGGGGTAAGCCAGCTTTTTACAGTCCTTTGAGCTTGAGTTTGATGGTTAACATTTTACCAATAAATTAATAAGACATGGATATTATTGTCTATATCTTTTCCCCCTACAAACATCTCAGTTTTAGCTAGTTAAGTATTACATGTTGCTAAGAAGAATTAATCTGTTCAGGGGTACACTTACAACTTAGAAGTGTTAAAATACACTGGCAGGAATTCCTTACAAATCTACTCTGCTTGGGGTAATTATTTATATTAACAGGATTACATAGATCTTACACTTCTGGGGAGTACATAAAATGTACATTCTGTTCTATTCTATTCTACAGTTATTTAGCAGACGCTTCTATCCAAAACGACTTACATTTGAGAGTAAGAACAACAATATCAAGAATTCAAACAAGATGAACGTTATCATTAAGTGATAGTCAGACTGCTTTGAGTCCAGTTGGACCAGGTGCTGTCATGTAGTACTAAAGGCAGTGCATATAATTTTTTTTTGTTTTGTTTTGGTTTTTTTTGTAGTTTTTGTAAGTCATTTTGTTTAAATACAAGATCATGATTTCATCCCACAACATCATCTTGGCCTTAAGTGCAGCAGCTTCTTCAGTACTTGGTTGAACCAAAGAGCTGGACAAATCTTTCTAACTCATTCTGAGTAGAAGAGTTAAGCTAAGTGTGGAAATGCTCCTTAAACAACTGAGTCTTTAGCTTGCTTTTAAAAGTGGATAAGGACTCTGCAGATCGGACGGAGTTTGGTAGATGGTTCCACCACAGAGGAGAAGAGTCTAGCTACTGATGTGGCGCCACCTTGTGGTGGGAGCACTAGGCGTCTTTCACTGGCAGAGCTTAACTGTGGAGAGGGGGTGTAGCTCTGGATTAAGGAGTGGAGGTAGACCGGAGCCGTTTGGGTTATTGTTTTGTAAACCAGAAGCAGAGGTTTGAATCTGATGCACTGCAACTGGAAGCCAGTGGAGAGCGATTAGCAGCGGAGTGACATGAGCTCTTTTGGGCTGGTTGAAGACCAGACGTGCTGCTGCGTTCTGGATCATCTGCAGAGGTTTAACTGAGCATGCAGGCAGGCCAGCCAGTAAGGAGTTGCAGTAGTCAATGCGAGAAATGACCAGAGCCTGGACCAGGAGCTGGGCCGTGTGTTTAGTCAGGTAGGGTCTGATCCTCCTGATGTTGTAGAGAGCAAATCGGCAAGGTCGAGCAGCCGAGGCAACGTGGTCCTTAAAGGTCAGCTGGCTGTCTACCATGACACCAAGAATCCTGGTAGAAGACGTAGGCACAAGCGTGAGGGATTCAAGCTGCACGCTTATCTGTGGCGGTAAGGAAGGATTGGCTGGAAAGACAATAAGCTCAGTCTTGGACAGATTTAGCTGAAGGTGGCGATCCTTCATCCATGGGGAGATATCAGCAGGGCATGTATAGTAAAAAGAGAAGAGGGCCAAGCACCGAGCCCTGAGGCACCCCTGTTGTCAGTCCATGTGATCTGGACACGCCCCCTTGCCAAGATACTTTGAAGGATCTTCCTGTGAGGTAGGGCGTAAACCACGAGACGACAGATCCTGTGATGCCAAGCTCCGAGACTGTAGAGAACAGTATGATGGTTGACCGTGTCAAAGGCAGCAGACAGGTCCAGCAGTATAAGAACTGAGGAATGACCAGCAGACAGAGAGGCCAACCAGTTCTCCAGTCATTTAAGCAATATATTGTGGTTGACTGTATCAAACGCAGCACTGAGGTCCAGAAAGACCGGTAGCAACCTTTTCAGTGAAGTAGGAAGCAAACATTTCTGCAGTCAGCACAGTGGGAGGCTGAGCAGGTGGTGGAGATAGAAGAGAGTTAAACACCATGAACATGTCGTGTGTTGGAAGCATTGCGGATCTTGTTCTGATAAAAAGCTATCTTGGCCGCCTTTAGGCTGGATGTGAAAGTTTCACCGGGACACCGGCCCAAGAGTAATGTATCCCAGAAGTCACTCAAATGCGTGAGAGTTGGCAGCCCTAATAAGACAGCATTTTTCACTGCCATCTATCAGCTGATCGTCTTCTGCTTGGCTCAGTAAGCCGAATGCAAATTGTGTAAATTCTTCATGTCATGAACTTACATAAGAACAGGCAGATGGTGAGGTGTTAATAGCCCCCCTCCCCCCGGATAACACGGCCACCTGAATATTTTCGTAGGCTGGTAGTTCTAGTATTAAAGAAGGTGGATAGGTGGCAGGGCAGGTTACCATGGTTTCCACAGTCGCACCCCACCAATCAAATAATTCTGTTAAGGTTACAAAACATGCTTCTTATTGGTTATCTACTCCCATATCTAAAGCTTAAAGTCTTTTTTCTCCTTTCTTCTTAAAACTGCTCATGTGGGCCCCAAGTGGGCATGGGCCCCTGGGCCTGTGGCCATTAGATAATCCGGCCTTGGGTCTAGGCTCAGCAAGGAAGGAGGGCAGCTGACTCAGAGCAGTTCAGGGAGAAAGAGACATCAGATTTGTTGGGTTCTAGAAGAAATGAGGCAAGTGTGATTGTGGAGGGCATCTCACTAGCTTGTAAAGCACAACATAAATAATGCTTTTTGTTCCTTTCCTGATCCTCTTCTTCTGTGCTTTGTTTCTTTCCCTGGTCACGTCAGCTATTCTGCTCAACACTACACCCATGGTTTCTGGTGGTATCGCTCCGTCTTCTGCGTCAAGTGACGGATAGCTAAGCTCCCTGAAAACATAACCGACACAGAAGATGGATGAAACCACCCGCCTGTTGTTTGTGTCCTGCATGAATGGGCCTTTAGTGGGGAAAGGAGAAAAGTGGCCATGCAGCAACACGTCCTCCTATCTATCTGGTCTTCATGTGCTAATGAAACAGCCTGCTGATCTGGACCCTCATCTCATCTTCAAATAAAAGACAGGCTAAAAGTGGATCTGCTCCACATCTAATGTGCTGTGAAATGAAGGGCGGCATGCTGGCTCACGTAGCCTCTGGGGACTACATATTATGATGATTCAGACCATTTAAAAAAACCAGGACTAGCTCGAGCACTGTGCTGTGACAAGCCAGTTATTAATAGCAGACATGTTGACTGATTAAAAAAAAAATGTAATGCTAACTATCTCCATGCACACCAGTCCACAGTCTCATTACAATTCTCAATCCAGCACATTGAATGCAACACATACTGTGCAGAGAGCAGAAACTGGAAAGTGTTTCATCATGTCTTACTTTTTGGCAAGGGCTCTCCTCTCTTCTGGAGTATAATCAAGAGATCCTATTGCACCCTCTCCTTTCGTAGGCATGAATCCGATTATAGCTATTAGGGCAGTTCGGACTGAAAGAAAAAAAACACAAAGAGGAAAAACAAAGGAGAGCAGAGAAAAATGAAAAACAGTACATTCAGCACTGATTAGTAAAACGAGATGGTTAAATCACATGACAGACTGCACGTGTTTGGTTCCCAGGTTACATAAGAGGGAAGGATTCTTTGTTTTCTGAGATAAACCTCTGTGAGGACGAACAGAATGAATCTGCACTCACACGTTTCCCAGCTGGCTCGTTAGCAATATGGTCAGGGTGGGCAGTTTGAGTCTGTGTCATGGCTGCTTGCACTTCATCCATGTTCCACTTAATCCCACACACTAAATGAAAAGCCTGGAGGCCAATAATGACAGTGAAGTCTACTTTACATTGGAAAATATACTGACTTACATGCTAGTACATGTTACCAAACACATGAAAATCAACCTGTTGCCCACACCTCTGAGCCCCGTTCAGCTGGAACCTTTCCCAGCCTGGACACCTGGACACGTCACCAGTCCATCACATGGCTATGCGTAAATAAAAACAACTGCTAACTTCTAGGGAAAATTTATAGTGACCAAATAACCTAATGTGTCTCTGGACAGTCAGAGTAAGCTGGAGTACACGTAGAGAACCTACACATACACGAAGAGAACCCACGCATACACGGATAGAAGCCACACATACACGGAGAGAACCTACACATACACGAAGAGAACCCACGCATACACGGATAGAAGCCACACATACACGGAGAGAACCTACACATACACGGATAGAAGCCACACATGCATGGAGAAAACCTAGACATGCACGGAGAGAAACCGCGCATACACGAAGAGAACCCACACATACACGGATAGGAGCCACGCATACACGGATAGGAGCCAAGCATACACGAAGAGAACCCACGCATACACGGAGAGAACCCACGCATACACGAAGAGAACCCACGCATACACCGATAGGAGCCACGCATACACGGAGAGAAGCCACGCATACACGAAGAGAACCCACGCATACACGGAGAGAACCCACGCATACAGGAAGAGAACCCACGCATACACGAAGAGAACCCACGCATACACGGAGAGAAGCCACGCATACACCGATAGGAGCCACGCATACACGGAGAGAACCCACGCATACAGGAAGAGAACCCACGCATACACGAAGAGAACCCACGCATACACGGAGAGAAGCCACGCATACACGAAGAGAACCCACGCATACACGGAGAGAAGCCACGCATACACGAAGAGAACCCACGCATACACGAAGAGAACCCACGCATACACGGAGAGAACCCACGCATACACGAAGAGAACCCACGCATACACGAAGAGAACCCACGCATACACAGATAAAACCCACGCATACACGGATAGAACCCAAGCATACACAAAAAGAAGCCACGCATACACGGAGAAAACCCAAGCATACACGAAGAGAACCAACGCATACACGGAGAAAACCCAAGCATACACGAAGAGAACCAACGCATACACGGAGAGTACCCACGCATACACGGAGAGAACCCACGCACACATGGATACAACCCAAACATACGCGAAGAGAACCCACACATACACGGAGAGAACCCACGCATACACGGATAGAACCCAAGCATACACGGACAGAACTCACGCATACACGGAGAGAACCCACGCATACACGGGGAGAACCCACGCATACACGGAGAGAACCCACGCATACACGGATAGAAGCCACGCATACACAGAGAGAACCCACGCATACACGGAAAGAAGCCACACATACACGGAGAGAACCTACACATACACGGATAGAAGCCACACATGCATGGAGAGAACCTAAACATGCACGGAGAGAAACCACGCATACACGAAGAGAACCCACGCATACACGGATAGGAGCGACGCATACACGGATAGGAGCCAAGCATACACGGATAGAACCCAAGCATACACGGATAGAACCCAAGCATACACGGATAGAACCCACACATACACGGATAGAACCCACGCATACACGGATAGAAGCCACGCATACATGGATAGAAGCCACGCATGCACGGAGAAAACCCACGCATACACGAAGAGAACCCAAGCATACATGAAGAGAACCCAAGCATACACGGATAGAACCCACGCATACACGGATAGAACCCACGCATACACGGATAGAACCCACGCATACACGGATAGAATCCACGCATACACGGATAGAACCCACGCATACACGAAGAGAACCCAAGCATACACGGATAGAACCCACGCATACACGGATAGAACCCACGCATACACGGATAGAACCCACGCATACACGGATAGAAGCCACGCATACACGGATAGAAGCCACGCATACACGGATAGAAGCCACGCATGCACGAAGAGAACCCACACATACATGGAAAGAAACCATGCATACACACGGAGGACAGAAAAACCTTTAAGGCCAGCCAAAGTTGATTTGCTGCTAATGTGTCACTAAGGTTTTTAGCAAGGTAGCCGCAGAAGCTAAATCATCTGTCGGCGCAAGAGCTAAAGAGCACCGAGCCCACAGAACTGTCTGCGTGAGTCCTCCGGGTTTCTACTTGATACTTACTATACATCTGCTGTCAGGAAGTTTTCATCCTTCTCAGCAAGTTCATCCTGTGAAACTGGGCTCTAAACACACATTAACAGACTATGTTGCTAACATTAAAAAACTGCATGAATCATATTTACAGAGTCGAGTACAATGTGTAGTCATTGATAATGTAAAATCTGCCCCATGTAGAATTAATACAGGAATCCCCCAGGGAACCATACTGGGGCCTATTCTTTTCAGCCTGTATGTGAACGAACTGCCTGATGTGTGTCCTGAAGTTGGCCTCCAAATGTACGCCGACGACACTGTGGTTTATGTGTCTGGGAAAACTCCTGCTGCCATCGGCAGTACATTGACAAAAAGTCTTGAGAAAGTGTCAACATGGCTAAAAAACCTCATATTTAACATTAAATATAAAGAAAACTAAATCTATTTGTTCTTCTATAAAAAGAATTCAAACATCAAATAACCTAAATATCAAAATGAATGGTGAATTCATCGAACAAGTAGAGCAAGAAAAATATTTAGGAGTCATATTAGATTCTCAGCTAAACTTTAAATATCACATCAAAAGCATCTCAAAGGCCAGTATAAACTGTTTCTGAATGATTAGGAGCTGTCTCACATTTGAATGTGCTCATGTCTTTCTGAACACAATGATCCTGTCTCATCTGTCGTACTGCACCACTGTTTGGTCTCAGACCAGTCAAACCGCCCTAAAGCCTATTGAGAGGCTTTATAATAGGGCCTTCAAAAATTTAGATAAAAAGCCCATTCAGTTCCATCACTGCAATATTTTAAATAAACACAAAATCTTAAATTTTATTAATTTTGTTCCTTTTAGCCATTTAAAGTTGTTCTTTAAATGTTTGACTGGACTTGCACCTCAGCCACTTTGTAAATTTGTGAACAGACTGGAAACCTCCAGAGCAACAAGAGCAGCTACATGTGGAGACGGAAAAGTTCCATTTTGTAAAACATCTTTTGCCCAGAATGTTTTTTCTGTGAAAGGAGCTGATCTGTGGAACTCTCTCTCTGCTAATATAAAGACATAACTAAACTGTCCACCTTCAAAAAACAAACCAAATCCTGGCTCATAGAGCAACAGCAGTGTAACCATGTCATTTGAAATGTGTATGTTTGTGTATGTGAGGTGTGCATATGTGTGAGCTTGAGTACGTGTGTATGAATATACTTCATGGCCTTTTACTAGTGCTAACTGGTCTCAGGACATTTTATTGCGTTTACTGTTAATTTTCACTTTTCATTTAATCTTACTGTTAAAAGCCCTTCTAGGGACAGGTGCGAATCAGCCATGGCTATAAACACTTTGATACATGCATCAGATTATTTTAACACAGTAATCCATGTTTACTGTATCTGTCCCTATTATATAAATTAAATAAAAAAATAAATAGTTAGCATTTATTCTGTTCTTTTTATGTGAAACAAAAAAAAAAATAAACAGACATTAAGATGCTCCAGTATCTGTGTTCAAATACTTTAATTATGTAGAAACATATCAGCAAACAACTTGAGGAAGATGTGTTAGTAAACGAATAAATATGTAAATTTCCTCCACAGTGACATGAGAGGAAGTGTTAGCCACCCTAAATTAAAGATGCAGAAAAGATTGGTGAGCATCAGCCTGGAGTGGCTGCAGCTGGCCTGGCTGGCAATTATCAAGCCGGGCCTCCTGTGGTCAGTCCGAACACGATCAGACACAACACTTTACAGACCCAGCGGGGGAAACCAGATCTCTAAGGCATGGCTAGCCACGTGACTGGCAGTACATCAGCAGGAAAGAAGTTTAAAGCAACCTTGTCTTTGATTTAATTGTGGTATTGATTTCAGGCTGATTTGGGTTATGATAGAGAGCCAGTAGCGAAAGCTGCTTTGAGGAAGATGTACCGTCTCCCACTGAGCTCCCTTTGATTAAAGTCCCATGCTGAGAAGCAACATGAAAGCACAACTCAGAAAAAGTTGGAATGTCAGTTGAGAACTAAAACTAAATTTTGGTTAAAATAAATGAGTAGTTTTGATCCTTAAGGTATTAAAAAGGTGCTCCCGTGTGGCTGCAGACCCCCACCACTGAGGACTAATTAATTAGCCCTTCATCTGGTTGGTAATTGGAGGAAAACAGGAAAAAAAATTATACCTAAATGTGAACAATCATCTGATACTTACTACTCCACGATGGCTGCCAGGTCTCAGGATGGTGGCCAGAGATGCTCAAACAGATCTTTTTCCCAACCTCAAATCTTCCATTTGGCTAGGAAGGAAGGAAATAATGACAAGATGAAGGTGAGTGAGTGGACATAGGCAAGCCAGTAAAAAGAAACACTCCAAACTTGTCACAAGCAAAGTGAGTTTTTCTAAGAAAAACTAGATGGACTGAACAGAAAAGTCAAAGTCCAGCCATCATTTGAGCAGGTTTCCTACAACTGCCTCATTATCCCACTAAATCTGTGAAGATTATGGGAAAAATGATAATCACGATTATTTTGATTGAAATTGAGATCTCGATTATTTAACACGATTTTAACACATTTATAGATAAGAGGTTGGGGGGGGGCATTTAAAGTGTTTACTGTGGTAATGTCGACTAGTTTCTTTCCACCAGGTCTCCATAGCTATTGTTTGTCTCAGACCAGCAGCCATGTTCCCTCTGGTGTGATCTGGAAAAAAATAGTCTGGAGACATTTCGTTTTTACGTTGAAATCCGCGTCAATAAAATGTAGCGCGACATTTCTATACGGCTCTGGTGCGGCTTTACCACAGGTCCGTAGCGGTGGCGAAACATCGGACTGTCACCACGTCTTTCACACACCCTCACTACACTCATCATACAGGGAAGAAAGAGACAGTCCACTAACATGGTGGTGAGATGGCAGTGATGCCGTTTGTCCAAAGTGTTGATGAGTTTCTTAAATCCCGGATTGTTCACTGTGTTAATTGAGAAAAAAGTTCTGTTTGTTTATAACGTTTGTCTCTCTGTGACTCTGGGAGCTGGTGGATTATTTAGTTGCGACTCACAAAAATTGAACATTTTTCTATTTTTTTTGTGTTGCGTCGCAAGCCCCCGTGTGCACGTCTGCGTGCACGAACGCAACATTTTACATGCATGACTGTCGCCTGTCGCTTGGCTGGAGGAGGGCAACGATTTTCGCTTCCTTGCGCAAGTTTACATAGAAAATGATGGAGAAGGAGCGACGCCGCCTCCCGTGTGTCCAGGTGTCTGCAACTCGTTCTGAATAAAACTAAAGCGGTCGGGCTGTGGGAGGAGTCTGCAGCTGTGGGAGGGGTCTGCAGCTGTGGGAGGGGTCTGCAGCTGTGGGAGGAGTTTGCAGCTGTGGGAGGAGTCTGCAGCAAAGCGCTGCAATGAAGCTGCGCTCAATTTGAAAACAGCACAAATCGAAGGACAAAAAATAATCGGACCATTTCATTTTTATGATCGTTGAAAACCCAGAAAGTAATTGCGATTAAAATTCAATTAATTACCCAGCCCTAACACCAAGGTTCAGAGAAACGTTGTCCATGCTAGAAGAAAAATCAGTCTGGGTCTTACTGTGAGGAGGATGATGCTGGGGGGCTTCATGGGGTACTCTGGGGGAAGTATGATCCTGCCATGGTAAACCCCACCATCAAAATCTGAGTCTGGGGGCCCACGCACAGAAAAGTGCCATTCAAAGAGGTTATCCTGCAGACACAGCAAGGTTAGACAATGAGGATGCTTACTACACTGACACCGATCTGATTTATTTGAACACGTTAAAGCAATAAAACATTAACAATAATAACATGCTAACAGGCTAAAAGCAGCGGAAGGAAGCTAGGGTCGGACCTCAGCACGAATTTCTCTTATCCATTTGATTCCCAACAGTCTGATTTCATTTAGATTCATTTACAAATATTTATGATTTTTTTTTTATTAAATATTAAAGACATTCTACCCTATAGCCCCTATAATGCCTCCCTGAGGGTGACAGTTCAAAAAGATGGTGACCAGGGTTGGTCTGTGGGCTCTCCTGAGCCAGCATGTGTCCTTGAGAGATGGAAGCCCACATCCGATGAGTTTTGAGCAATGTTAATGACCCTCTGCAGGGCCTTCCTTTCTCTCTGCTGCCATGCTACCTCAATGAAACGCCGTGGCTTGGAGCTGCTTCTACGGCGCAGCTTTGGCATGCCGCAGTGCCGCCTCTATGGCTCAGCGCCGCCTTTATGGCGCAGTGCCGCCTCTACGGCGCAGCTTTGGCAGGAAGTTGTAAATCCAGGTGCAGATGTGCTGTGAAAACCCCAAGTCAAGTAGTTCATTGACAATCTGCTTGGTATGATGGTGTTGAAAGCAGCCTAGCATAGTGCCCCTGCTATTCCACATGAGTGAGGGTGGTGTGGAGAGCAGTGGCAATTACATCCTCTGTAGACCTGTTCCACTGTATGTTAACTGGTGGGGGTTAAATGTGGGTAGCAGACTTTTGGTGATGTAACTCCTAACCAGTGTCACAAAACACTTCATAATAATGTGTGTGAGTGCCACTGGCTAGGAGTCATTGAGGCTGCTGGCATTGGTGTTCTTTGGGAAAGGAATGATTGTAACTCTTTTCAGGTTGATTCTGCAAGCCTTAAAACAAGCTTCATCTCCAGACCTAAAGGCACTGTTCCTCTCTTTCTGGAGAACTTTGACCTCTTTTGTCATCTGCGGTTTCTGATTCTTTTCCAACCGGTTTTTCCTGACCAGTGACAGTGTCAGCACAGTGTTTGATGTAACTCAGCACAGATGAGAAGTATACTTCTAGTTCCTGATGTTTGAAGATGTCCCAGTCAGTGTTCACAAAACCGTCCTGTAGCTGCTCAGAGGCACCATCAGGCCAGGTTGTAATAGTCCTGGTTATGGGGGGTCTAAAGAGCTGTATATGCTGGTATCATGAGAAGGGACATATGGTGGGGAAACCGTGTAGCCCTGTAACCATGCTTAATGTTTGTGTAGACTTTATCCGCTGCACTTGCGGACGCTTCACATCTGACATGCTCCCGGTGTGGATTGACCCGCAACGAAGGTCGGAACGAAACCACGGTGCTGCCAAAACACACCCACCTGGTGTTAACTAGGCTTTAGAAAGAACTGCCTTTTGGTCTGTATGGTTAAAATTTTCTCCTATGACATGAACTGCATCTGGATAGGTGTTCAGCTGAAGGCTGATGGCATTGTGCAGGTGGCTAAGAGCTAAGTTGTCATTTGCATTTGGAGGGATATACACTGCGGTCACCATGACAGCAGTGGAAGTTCAGGAGATTTGTACAATTGTAGACAGAGTTTGCATGATAAAACCAACGTAAAACAACAAGTAACATCAGAAAATGAGAGGAGCTACACGCCGCTGCCACTATGTGTACTGCCATATTTCCATCATAGCCACTTCTACATGAACTTCTGAAATACCATATTCTAAAGATCGTCGTCTACATTTACCCGTCCATTATTGGATTTATGCCGGAGTACATGCGTGCAGTGGTGATGTCACTTGCTGTTGTTTTCAAAACATCTGGTGTGTTCTCAGAGTCCCTGGTCTCAGCACTACCTGCTAATGTGGGCGCCCCCGGTCCTAGCGTTCGCTGCTAATGTCAGAGCCCGCAGTTTTAGTGTTAGTCTCTATGGATCGGTCTTGACCCTGAACTCTACCTCTGGCCCCTCTGGATTGGACCTGACTCCAATCTCTACCTTCCAATACCAAATCAGTTTACATGAACATTATTGTTATTCTGCTCGTTATTGTTATTATGTCAGGTTTCATTAGGCTGTCGTAAACCACACATCACTAGAAAAAAAACTAGAAGTAAATCAAAGATATATTATTTTAAAATAATAATAAAGAAGAACTTTAAGTTTCAAAGGGAGTCCATATTCAGAAGCTCCTCTGGACAGAGTAAATTAGTTCCGCACACCATGGCAGCCAGACCATCATTCAGCTGTCATGGTGCTGAACAGGAGAGGTTAGAAAGAAAGAGTAACATGTAGAACTATTTGCAGAATCATTGGTTCTACTTAGAAATCCATAATTTCCTGTAATAAACGGGGCGCTTATTGTATAGATCAGGCACGGTGAGAATGAAGAGGAGAGGTGCTGTGAGACAGGGTGAGGGTCTGAACTAGATTACTGCAAGCAGCTCTGCAGTAAGAGACTTTAAGTAGATGTGTGGTTGACGTACCTCCAGTGGCTGAGCATGGTAGTGCTCAGTGGGATCCCTCAATTCAGCAGCTTCTTTCATCAGCCTCTTCACCGCTGGCCATTTCAATGAAACAAAGACATCAAAAGGTTAGCCAAGTAAAACAGTAGACATGTTCCCCGTGAGATTCTGCACCACGTCTCGGTACGTGTCAACTGCAGAACTTTCATAGCTCAAGTTTCTGATTTGCAGATCCAGAGTGCTGCTCCTGAACAGGATATTGACAGAAAGGGACAGATGAGAAGAGCTTGCAGGGGGTGAGGCTCCATGCACTGGCAGGACACCATATCCTTGTTTCAGACCACAACGAATGTCACAGCTGCTCAAGACTACGGAGGAGACAATATGAAACAACAAAGCCCTGCAAATGTGTGTTTTATAGCTGTGTCTGAAGCCGCCTTCACATCCAAAACTTCAAGACAAACGCAGTTTATATACATTTCAAATCTGTGCTTTGAGAATAAATATTGACATTGTGGAGAAAGATCCCTTAATAATGACATTCTACATGATGATGGTGTCTACCATTTGCTGTGAAATCATGCTCATATTTTACTAATTTAACTTCTGTCTGGACCAAATTCATATATTATATTTTAAAAAACTCAATACAAGGTTGCGTTAATTTTCTTTTTAGAAAGTAAGAGACACTGTAAAATATCAGACAGAATACAACAATTTACAAACCTCATGGATCCATCCTTCATCCCCAGTAACAGATCACCAACACATCACACGATGGTACGGAGACATTTCCCCATGTGATGGAAAATATGAGCTGATAGTGAATCTGATGCAGCAAAGTAGTTCCAGGGTGATGCTAATCATGGTGTAAAAAGTAGTTCCAGGGTGATGTTCAGCATGGTGTAAAAATAGTTCCAGGGTGATGCTCATCATGGTGTGAAAAGTAGTTCCAGGGTGATGCTCATCATGGTGTGAAAAGTAGTTCCAGGGTGATGCTCATCATGGTGTGAAAAGTAGTTCCAGGGTGATGTTCAGCATGGTGTAAAAAGTAGTTCCAGGGTGATGTTCAGCATGGTGTAAAAAGTAGTTCCAGGGTGATGCTCATCACGGTGTAAAAAGTAGTTCCAGGGTGATGTTCAGCATGGTGTAAAAAGTAGTTCCAGGGTGATGCTCATCATGGTGTGAAAAGTAGTTCCAGGGTGATGCTCATCATGGTGTAAAAAGTAGTTCCAGGGTGATGCTCATCATGGTGTGAAAAGTAGTTCCAGGGTGATGTTCATCATGGTGTAAAAAGTAGTTCCAGGGTGATGTTCAGCACGGTGTAAAAAGTAGTTCCAGGGTGATGTTCAGCGCGGTGTAAAAAGTAGTTCCAGGGTGATGTTCAGCATGGTGTAAAAAGTAGTTCCAGGGTGATGTTCGGCACGGTGTAAAAAGTAGTTCCAGGGTGGTGTTCAGCATGGTGTAAAAAGTAGTTCCAGGATGATGTTCAGCAAAGTGTAAAAAGTAGTTCCAGGGTGATGTTCAGCATGGTGTAAAAAGTAGTTCCAGGGTGATGTTCAGCATGGTGTGAAAAGTAGTTCTAGGGTGATGTTTGGCACGGTGTAAAAAGTAGTTCCGGGGTGATGTTCGGCATGGTGTGAAAAGTAGTTCCGGGGTGACGTTCGGCACGGTGTGAAAAGTAGTTCCGGGGTGACGTTCGGCACGGTGTGAAAAGTAGTTCCGGGGTGAAGTTCGGCACGGTGTGAAAAGTAGTTCCGGGGTGATGTTCAGCATGGTGTAAAAAGTAGTTCCAGGATGATGTTCAACACGGTGTAAAAAGTAGTTCCAGGGTGATGTTCAGCATAGTGTGGAATCTCTTCTTCTAACACGTCTGGAAACGTCTGGGAAGTGAGGAGACCAGTTGCTGGTTCTGGTCTCATTCTGGTCTGATGCAGGATTCTAGCTGCTCTACAGTCCTGGACCTTGGTTGCTGGATTTCTGCTTCCATGATGCTCCAGATGTTGTGTATTGGTGAAAGGTCTGGACTGCAGGCAGGCCAGTTCAGCAGCCGGACTCTTCCCCTGTGAAGCCATGCTGCTGTGATGGATGCAGGATGTGGTTCAGCATCGTCTTGCTGAAATCAAGTCCTTCCCTGAAAGAGCCCCGCAGTAGTTTCCAGTAGAGAATCATGTCTGCTTTTAATGCAGAAGATCACCAGCATCCAGCCTTGTCCCATGCACACAGAGATTCCTCCCGATTCTCTGAATCTTCTGATGATATTCTACACTGTAGATGGAGGATCTTCAAAGTCTGAGGAACATTTTTCTGAAATTGTTCCACAGTTTTAGATCCAGTTTGTCTCAGATTGGTGAAGCTCTGTCCATCTTTCCATCTGAGAGACTCTGACTCTCTGAAATGCTCCTTTTATACCAGT
Source organism: Melanotaenia boesemani (assembly GCF_017639745.1). Taxonomy (NCBI): domain Eukaryota; kingdom Metazoa; phylum Chordata; class Actinopteri; order Atheriniformes; family Melanotaeniidae; genus Melanotaenia; species Melanotaenia boesemani. Next base: position 2,155,417 of record NC_055703.1, read on the forward strand.
CATGTTACTGACCTGTTGCCAGGTAACCTGGTTAGTTGTCCAATGCTCCTCCAGGTGTTTCTGGTTTGTACCAGGTACTTTTCCAGCCTTTTGTTGCTCTTGTTCCAACTTTTTACATCAGATTCACTACCAGCTCATATTTTAATCACATGGTGAAACGTCTCTGTCATCTGATGTGTTGGTTATCTGCTACTGAGGATAAAAGATGGGGATGAGATGAATACATAAATGATTGCAATCTGGTCTTATTTACATTTTAAACACTTCTTTGGAACTGGGATTGTAGAAGTCTCTGTGTCCAAACATGTTTTTAACCTTTTAATTAATTATCAAATCCCAGCAAGCACAACCAATCCCTGGACTTTTATGCATCAGATGCTTTAAATATGGGACTTTCAAACACGACTGCACTGAAAGAAGAGAGAATGTGCTCTCTTGCTTCTCTGGTTTTGTTTTAAAGTTGTGTTTAAGAGTGATACTAAGGCTGGGCGATATGGCCTATAACTGATATCCTGACTATCTTTTACCTCATTCCAATACAAATCCCGATGTTTTGGAATCTCCTCTAAAACACTGTAAATGACAATTTCAACATTATCAGCATAAAAAGACAGCAGCAGGATTTACGTAAACTCCCAGAGGAGTGCCCCATCCTCCCATCAGCAGCTCCCACCATTCCTACAAGATGATTTTATTTTCTAGAATTACTCCTTTTGCTAAAATCTGATATATGTTTTTATTCAATTATTTTGCATCTTATTGGATTATTTGGGTTGTTTTGATTCTGCACCAAATCCCAACAGCAGTGATCCAGGTTCCCTTTCCTCTAGAACCGGTTAAGATTTAGTCCTTTTCCTAGAAAAACCAAACAGCCTGGTTTGATTGATCTTATTCTCATGTTAACATGCAAGTAGGTCATGTCTGCACCTGCCACCTGCACACACAGGTGGGCTGAAAGGGGGAGCAGGAGGAGGAGTTTCCTGCTTTGGTAACTAAGACCTATATCGCCCCGCTCTAGGTGATGCCATGGCAACATTTTGGGAAGGGGTGCAGATGTGAAGCTCTGCCTAAAGTAACTGTGTCTGCACACTGTTACACCCCTTGTATCATTGTACACCAGCATCTTCATGTTTCCACACATCCAGGTGGTGGCTGATGTTTCTAATGACTGAGCAGAGGGTGGGATCAGCCACTGCCCTGGGAAAGGACATGAGGACATCCCTGGATGTCATGGTGACTACTGGTACAAAGACGTCATCTCTGCAAGGACAAATAAGAGACCATTAGGATATCGTCTGGGGCTACAATTTCCATCATTCTTTAGAGACGAGGTCATGAGTCACAACAACTGGTGCTGCTTAAGTTTAATGTTGACAGAGCTGCCTGCTCACCTAGCTTAAAAGAGATGTTTTCAGACAGAAAGGCCAGCTGTCAGCTAGCAGCCACTGCTAGAGCAGACAGGATGGAAATTAGAAAGTAACTGTGTAAAGTAAAGTGGAACTAAGAGGTATTCACTGACACGAAATTGGTTTGCAATCCAATCCAGCACAGGCTGCTGGGATGTTGAGACTGTGAAATGAGCACGGAAGAAGACGAGGAGGGTCAGCTGTGGGGGTGGATGGGAGGGTGAATCAGAGCAAGGAAGGAAGATGCTGAAGCTGGGGGGGGGGGGGGGGGGGGGGGGGGGGGGGGGGCAGCAGAGCAAATAGATGTCCAGACACCACATGGTTTTCAGGGCACGTGTTCCGTCTGATTCTGCCCAAGGACACACACCACAGTAATCCACACTGAACACACAAGAACTGAACCCCCCCCCACATCCTCTTCATACAAGAGTCATGGAGGGCATGCAGCCTTACTCATGATGAAACTGATTATGACAGCAGATGAGAAACTTCATATGTAAGATGGTGAACTTTTCATCTTCTTCAGCATCTTTGCTCCAGCTGATTAAAACACACCTCTGATGGAGGAAGACCTCCATGATGCTGCATCTCAGTGATGAAACAGACACTGCTTTACAAACGGAGCCCAGCTGAGATTCACCTTTAATGCAAAGCTCCATCTGCACCAGTCAGGAAACACGGAGGTCTATGTTTCCCAAAATGAGACAAAGCATGTGGCGCTGCTAGCCCATGCAACGCTGAAGACAGGAAGTTTTACTGTGCAGTGGTCTGTGAACAGATGCAGCTGCAGCGCTATGTGGTGGGAGCACTGCTAACCTTTTAAAACCATGTAGCATATTGCTTCGTTCAAAAGACCAACACACAACCAGAGCATTCCTGCTAGAGCGTGGTGGACGGCAAATAAGAAATCTTTAAAGACAGCTGCAATAACAATAGCTTGGAGCTGGCTCAATCCTCCCTAAACCTCTTCAACACGGTTGGAAATTAACCACATGAAATCAAATTAGAAAACAGAATTCAGCCAAATAGCTGAAACACAGCTAATTTCTGAACTGTTTTGGTCTGGTTTAGGCCTCTCCATCGCACTGAAACTGCTCTGATAAAAGTTTCATTGATCTTATACTGAACCTTGATTCTGGTAATTGTGCCATTTAAATTCTCCTGGCTTTGACAGCAGCGTTCCATACCATGGATGATACAATTCTTTTATGGAGCTTTGAGCACTGTGTCGGCTTAAAAAGCCTCACAGACAGATCCCTCTCTGTTCAAGCAGTGATGTGAGAGCAGGGAAGGAGAGGGGTCCGGGATGTAAGGCCAGAGGGAAGCGAACTTCCCTCCCTCCAGAAGGTGAGCTGCTGGTGGCACTAGGCACCCCCAGGTCTCCCCCACAGGTGTATGTGATCCCTCCCCACATACACACCTATGCCCTAGTCATCCTGACACATATAAACACACACAGCCACACACATACATACACAAACCTCTTAGTCACACCTTTAACCATGCCCCAGTATCTTCCCATACAATCCCCTAAGCCCCACTTAGCCTTCCCTCATACCCCTCCACCCCAAAGAGAGGGGTCTACCTCCAGGCACCAGGGCTCAGAACCCCCACCCAGCCCACCCCAAAACAGTCCGGCCACCCGATGAAAGGCCAACACCTGCCAACCCAGGGCCCACCAGTGGCTCCAGACTGCGACCAAATGGTGGCATTTTGCGACTAAAATGTGAGACAGTGTGAGTGAATTCTTCATCTTCTCTACAACGGCGACGATACATTAGCCGGTCTTTTTCTTGTAGGAGTTATAATTTAATTTATTTAGTTGCTAACAAACGTCTGCTCCTCTCTTCAGCCCAGTAGTTCAGTAATAACAGATTAGCTGCTGGTTTGCCTCAAACTAACTTCAATACGAGAAAAAGAGACGAACACCAACGAAGAAGACGACAGCCAATGTGTGTGTGTGCGGGGACGAACGAGCACTGTGATTGGCTAATGTGTGGAAAGAGGCGGGTCTTGGAGTAGTTTAATATTCCTCAGTGTTGCCAGAGAAGCGACTTTGTGGTTGTATTTAGCGAGTTTTCAGACCCTCTAGCGAGTTTTTCTGGTGTTACTGGAGACTTTTGGAGACGGAGGTGAATGAAGGGAGTTTATCTTCCCAACGAGGAGCGGTGCTGTGCAGACCCTCTCATATGAGGCTTGGTCTTCTCGCAGCAGCAGCAGCTGCATTCAGACGACGTTCACCTCTGTTTTTAATGACCAGGCTGGAAATGAAACGTAGAAGCTGCTGCTGGAGGATCCTGCTTCTAGCAACTTTTAGGACAGCCAATAGCTGCTGTTCTTACTGAGGAGTGGGAGCAGTGGCTGGGAGGAGCATCAGTCCCTGAAGCTGTTTATTACCAGGAACTACATGGACCAGTCATGCCATGCCCTGTGGGGGATGATGGGGACAAAGCTAACATTCTGCTTCGACTACAAAGTGAAAATAAAGTCATCAAATCTTATTTTGATTTGTTCTACGTCTACTTGTTTTGTATATGTGCAGCCAGTAAGTTGTTTTTTTATGTCGGCTGCAAAAAAACATGTGAATTGTAAATATTGTAATTAATGAATTTATTGTTTAAGTTTTTATCACTAACACGCTGAAAAATGAGAGGAAATGTGAATATTTGTGCTCCTAAAAATTTAAGTTAGGGGCCGCTGTGTTCCTCGTAAAAACAGTTAGTCTGGAGCCCTGGCCATGCCTCACTGCCACGAGGGGACCCCCTTCGAGATCTACACCAGATAAGTTCACATCCCTTCATATGCGTTGGTGGGTATTTAGTTTCCTGAACTAAACAAGTACTAATTTTTTCAACATTTTATCTCTTGTCCTGCTACTTGTCCTGTCTTATCTGAGCCTCTCTCTGCATTTCTGTTCTAAATCTGAACAATCTTGAACCAGGGATCTGATCAGCTGGTCTCTCAATGCAACTGATCAAATTTATTCAAATCAAAAAAACGGGCGTAGGGAAGCCCATTTATCCTGGCGAAACGTTCGCGGCTGGATAGGTGATGGATTCCTGGGGGGTGTGGAAGGTCATGTGTCTGTCTATTCTTTCTGTTGAGGTTGCAGAGGACATCTATACATTTGGATCCATTATAATGACAAAATTCGAACACTGTCGGCGGCCACTGGCAAGCTGCCGGATTTCTGTGCCGGTGTGTGTCGAGCTATGAACAATCAGACTATGACGTTGCAGGAGCTTAATAGTAAACTGGAGGCTATTCTAGCTCAGAACAGCAAGCTGGCTGCGGTTCCGGAGCTCGTACGCGGGGTGGACACCAACTTGGAGAAGTTGTCGGCTTGGCTGGATGGAAACTGATCCAAAAATTCGCCATGGGACCACTGAGAGACTCAAGGCAGACGAAACAGCTCTAGCCTTAACCAAAACAAATGCTGTTATCTTCATCTGGCTCCCTGTACTGGCCTTGGATGGCTGGTTATCAAGTTCTCCTGGAATGTTATGCAGATGGATGCTCTGCACCCCATCCTTCCCACCTCCCATCTTCTCGGTCTGTGGACCTTTCCTGGATCAGCTCCCACAGTCGCCCCACTATCATCTGGTGGCAGAAAGTGGAGAAAGGAACTGGGAGAAAGTTCACAGGCTCACTTACTTATACTTACTCACACACACAAGCACACACATTAACGTACACTGTTACAGACACAACTCCCCCATGATTTCACCGCCTTGGTTGGTCCCTTTCCCTCCACTCCCGGGCGGCAGGTTGATTGGATGCGCTCCGGCTAAGTCCACACTGGGCTGCGATCAAACACTGGGTCTGGAGGGGCCCAGTGTTGAGATGCTTTTTTCTCCCGTCATCCCATTCTATTCCTGATGTTAACCTTTTCCATCTGCAAAACAGGTGCACCGCTCCTGCGGCTGCTGCCTCAGTCTGCCTGATCCTGTTTGTTTTTACATGTTGTTGCTGTCTACTCTTGGACGGGTTGTACTGGAAGATATTTCATTGTACTTGTGTACCGTACTTCTATAATGACAATAAAGTTAAGTCAAAGTCTAAGTGCATGTGGTTTTGTCACAATTAAGTAAAATTGGGTTGTTTACAGCTCAAAAAAACATTTTTGGGTGCACTTACCCTTTAATAATTGTGTTAAATAATCAAGATCTCAATTTTAATCACAAATCATTTTTTCCATAATTGAGCAACCCTACTATTTACTTGAATTATTTACTCACATGGGAAAAACAAGCTTTTATTGCCAATATTTTTTCAATATTTATTGATAAATGACCCCGCTGAGCTGATCTGATTCTTATGAGACAGAGTTCGTCTGAGGGGCTTCGCCCTAGTGCAACGTCATAGGCAGCCGCCAGCCCCCTACACCGGATAGGTCTGATGGACTTCAATAACCTGCTACAACTGTAAGCTGCACAGAGACAGATCTTTTAATTCAAGAGGTTTATTTGTCATTTGCTCCATTATACATCTAGAATATGCAGAGACATGTTTAACCGAGCCCCTCAGACACTGCAGGAACGGAATAACAGAAAAGCCAAGTAACTAAAACAGTATAGTAATAATAAGATAAGTTAAAATGGGAATAAAATAAGAAAATACTAATAGAAATAAATAGAAAATAGAGGTTCGACAGAAGTTTCTACAGAATGTACCAAATAAATAAAGACTTGAAGAGCATAAGTGACCTTGTAGAAGTGACTGAGCAGGTCAAGAATAAGTTAGTAAAGGAAGTGATTTCTAACCATGTGGAAAATACCGACAGATTTCACATGGTGGGCCGAGGCCTGGTTCCAGAGTCTTATGGGTAGAAACTCTTCCTAAGTCTCTGTTTTAGTTTTCAGGTTGCAAAGCGGCAGCCTGAGCTTCTAGACTGGCTAAGGTCCTTTAGGATGTTAACAGTCCTGCTCCGCCAGCATCTGGTGGAAGTTAGGGAGGCGTGATGTTGGATATGCCGATATTTTACATCTTATTTAGCCAATAACCGGAGTATGGAGTGTGTCAAGCAAATCATTTAATGTACAAGTACTCAAACTATGACTGTGTTCATCGAGCCAACATCGCTGGTTCCCTTTACAATAAAATGTAGGACAGACCTTCTCTGGTAAACAGCAAATATAGAAAAACATATTGTATTTATAACACACGGTACTGTTTGGGTCCAGACTGACCAGAAATCTCTTCCAACATCCTCTTAATATCACAGCTTTGCCCATGGCGAGGTGCACCTGTGCTGGCTTTCATAGCCTACGTCCATTTCTAGCACTTCCTTCAGTAATTAGTGAGCAGCAAGGACAAGGGATGCCCTTCGTTACAGACGTGCCTATGGCCTCTGCTGAGTTTGGAGAGGTCGGGTTACTGGCTCAAGGCAATGGGGTGATAATCCCTGCACGCCAAATCATCTTATGTAACATACATTTTGAGTGTCTGTCTCTGGGAATGATTCACAGCAGGTCCAGAGGGGAGAGAGGAGATATTATTGCATAATAACAGCCCAACATCAAAGTTGTGAAATGGGTAGGGAGAAGGGAGGGTAGAAACCCCTCCCCAGTCTGAGGACGTTTAACTGCTTCTACAGACAGACTTTCATTAAAGAGATAATCCCACTGTTTGTGGCAGCGCTTTGAAAACTATGGAGTATGTTAAGGTACAGCATGGTTTCACATGAATTCTACATAAGACAGGATGTCCAAGTCAAACTGGTGTATGAAGAGAAAATGTAGTTCCACTGCCTGGAGATACAGTCAGAAAAGGCATCTGTCACATCGCATGGCTAATCCATGTTAATGAAATATTAACCTTAAATTTACTCTCATAAAAACAGTTTAAAACCAAAAAAACAAAAAGAAAACAAAACACGTATAAAACACGTCTACAGCATGTTAAAGTACTTATTACTTTATAGGCATGTAACACGGCTCCAGACTGCGACCAAATGGTGGCATTTTGCGCCTAAAATGTGAGACAGTGTGAGTGAATTCTTCATCTTCTCTACAACGGCGACGATACATTAGCCGGTCTTTTTCTTGTAGGAGTTATAATTTAATTTATTTAGTTGCTAACAAACGTCTGCTCCTCTCTTCAGCCCAGTAGTTCAGTAATAACAGATTAGCTGCTGGTTTGCCTCAAACTAACTTCAATACGAGAAAAAGAGACGAACACCAACGAAGAAGACGACAGCCAATATGTGTGTGAGCGGGGACGAACGAGCACTGTGATTGGCTAATGTGTGGAAAGAGGCGGGTCTTGGAGTAGTTTAATATTCCTCAGTGTTGCCAGCGTAGCGACTTTGTGGTTGTATTTAGCGAGTTTTCAGACCCTCTAGCGAGTTTTTCTGGTGTTACTGGAGACTTTTGGATACGGAGGTGAATGAAGGGAGTTTATCTTCCCAACGAGGAGCGGTGCTGTGCAGACCCTCTCATATGAGGCTTGGTCTTCTCGCAGCAGCAGCAGCTGCATTCAGAAGACGTTCACCTCTGTTTTTAATGACCAGGCTGGAAATGAAACGTAGAACCTGCTGCTGGAGGATCCTGCTGGTTTACCGTCACAGTAACGTCTGTTAATGAAGATTGTGGAGGAAATATTTAAAAAGTTAAAAGTGTTGTGAAATGTTAAAGACTCCTAATTAAAAAAAAGACACTTAAAAACTGAACTAAAAAAATAAACAGAATAAACAGACAGAATTATTTTATTTTATTTATTTATTTTTGCAGTTCTAAACATTTTTAGGTTGTCTTTTTATGAATTTCTGTCTTTCCCACTACATCCCTCTTTATGGCAGCATCCATTACAACTTTATGTACCAGGCTGATGATGCTAATTAATGACTTCTAGCGACTTCTAGGACAGCCAATAGCTGCTGTTCTTACTGAGGAGTGGGAACAGCGGCTGGAGGAGCATCAGTCCCTGAAGCTGTTTATTACCAGGAACTACATGGACCAGTCATACCATCATGGGGATGATAGGGACTTTCTGCTTCAACTACGAAGTGAATATCAAATCATCAAATCTGACTTGATTTGATTTGATAAGTTCTATGTCTACTTGTTTTGTATTAGTGTGGCCAGTAAGATGTGTTTTTTTGTTATGTCACCTTCTGCACAAGTAAATGTGAAGTGAATTTATCGTTCAAGTTTTTATCACTAATACAGTGAAAATGAGAGGAAATGTGAATATTTGCTATGCAAGGTGATTTCAGTGTGCACCCCTAAATTTTCTGCTTGTGCTCCTAAGAATTTAAGTTAGGGGCTGTTCCTCGCAAAAACAGTTAGTCTGGAGCCCTGTGTAATCAAATTATTTAAATAAAAATGGCAACACACACAAAAACTCCATTTCCATGTAAATAATTCCTGTAGCAGTTAGTGCCTCCATCACATGCTGCAGTTGGCTGCATCACGGAGGCTCTCCGAGCTCTGAGGTTCACTCATGTAAGACGTCAAGGACAAACCAGCTGTTATTGTAGTGTAAGACTTAACATGTTGCACTGATGAAGCTGCTTTACTTGTTTACTTTAAAGGTCTGCTGATGTTTTCTGTTACTTTATAAAGTTCATTTTCCACACTCACATAATGCTGGAAATCAGGGGTGTCCAAAATCCATCCTCCAGGACCATAGTCCTCCAGGACCATAGTCCTGCAGGTTTCGGATGTTTCCTGCTGCAGCCCCTGAGTCAGACTAAAGGGTCAGCATGTTTGCACAGAACTTGTGTGTTGGTGCAGGAAACATCTAAAACCTGCAGAACTGTGGCCTTCCAGGACCAGAGAATTTGCTCCACCAGTAAGGTTAAAAAGGCCCGGAAAGCTGCCTTCAAAGCAGGAGACGAGGTGGGCCTGAGGACAGCCAGGGCCAACCTGTCCCGTGGCATCAGAGAGCCTAAAAGGCAGTACTCCAGGGAAATATCACACCGTTTCAGCGACAGCAGAGACACACGGAGCCTGTGGAGGGGAATACAGACCATTACGGACTACAAACCCCCACCACAGACCTGTGATGGCAACACCTCGCTGCTGAACGAGCTGAACGACTTCTTTGCTCGCTTTGAGGCACACAACAGCAGGCCTGCACAGAAGACTCCACCCCCTCCTGGCAACCAGGTGCTGACGCTGACCCCGGACAGGGTGAGGAGTGCACTCTGCAGGACCAACGCTCGAAAAGCTCCCGGTCCAGACAACATACCTGGCCGCGTGCTGAGGGACTGTGCAGCAGAACTCACAGATGTCTTCACGGACATCTTTAACACCTCGTCGAGTCAGGCTGTTGTTCCCATGTGCCTCAAAGCCACCACCATCATCCCTGTCCCGAAGAGTCCTCACCCTCCTGTTTTAATGACTACCGCCCGGTTGCACTCACCCCCATCCTCATGAAGTGCTTCGAGCGGCTAGTCATGGAACATATCAAATCTGTCCTCCCTCCCTCCTTGGACCCCTTCCAGTTTGCATATCGGCCCAACCGCTCGACCGATGATGCCATCTCCACTGCCCTGCACTCTACCCTCACTCACCTGGACTCAAAAAACTCATACACCAGAATGCTGTTTATTGATTTTAGCTCAGCCTTCAACACAATCATCCCCCAACAGCTCATTCCCAAACTGGACAGGCTGGGGCTGAACACCTCGCTGTGCAACTGGCTGTTGGACTTCCTGACCGGGCGACCACAGGCAGTACGGGTCGGCAGCAACACATCCAGGACCATCATTCTGAACACGGGGGCCCCTCAAGGATGTGTGCTGAGCCCCCTCCTCTTCACCCTGCTGACCCACGACTGCACCCCACTGCACAGCTCAAACCTCTTCATCAAGTTTGCGGACGACACGACTGTTGTGGGTCTCATCAGTAACAGGGATGAGACAAACTACCGGAGTGAGGTGAACCGCTTGGCCTTGTGGTGCACACACAACAATCTCTCTCTGAACGTTGAGAAGACAAAAGAGATTGTTGTGGACTTCAGGAGAGACCACTCCCAACATGCTCCTCTGACCATCAACGGTGCTGCTGTGGAGAGGGTGAGCAGCACCAAATTCTTGGGTGTACACATCTCAGAGGACCTCTCCTGGACCAACAACACAACAGCACTGACCAAGAAAGCCCATCAACGCCTCTACTTCCTCCGCAAGCTGAGAAGAGCTAGAGCCCCGGCCCCCATCATGCAGACTTTCTACAGAGGTACTGTGGAGAGCATCCTGTCCAGCTCCATCACAGTGTGGTACGGCTCCTGCACCGCGTCCTGCCGAAAGTCCCTCCAGCGCATTGTGAGAACAGCCGAGAAGATCATCGGTGCCCCTCTCCCCTCCCTCTACGACATCTACTGCACCCGCCTCACCCACAAAGCTCTCGGCATCGCTGGTGACCCCACCCACCCGTCACACAGCCTCTTTAGTCTGCTGCCTTCAGGGAGGAGACTGCGGAGTCTCAGTGCCAGGACCAGCAGACTGAAGGACAGCTTCTTCCACCAGGCTGTCAGGATGCTGAACTCTTTCCCTGCCCTGCCCCCCCTCCCCTCGCTGCCCCCTGCCCACAAAACCTCAAGACTCTGAACCCCCCTCCCATCAACTCTGAACTGTTCATGGACACTTAACTTTACCAGTATATAAGCTACACCTGCACAACTGGTTTGGTCAAGGGGGCCTTGCTAAATGTTGCTTAGGGCCCCATAAAGGCTCGGGCCGGCCCTGGTCCACAGTCTACATCATGGACATTAATATCCGACTGAAAGCCAGGGCAGGATCAGCCGGCGGCAGCTTCAGATGAGCATGATTCCTGAAAAGTCTGGGTTGACAGCAGATGATTCTGCTTGGACTTGTGAGGATAGAGAAGGGGGAGAGAAAGAACCATACATGCTTCCATGTCAGTCTCCAAAAGTCTCTAATAGCACCGGAAGACGAGTCTCTAGAGAAGCCTGAAAACTGGCTACACTGCAAGTTGTCAGCTTTTTCCATAATTGAACAGGTGCTGCTCAAAAATCAGGTGCACCGCTTCAATGCCAACCAACATGCACAAGGCATTTTGAGTCCTGCTACATACTACTCAGTCGCTGTCAGCTGATTACAGAATAAAATTTTATTAAATAAACAGTGTTGATAGCCAGACCAGTTTAAGGTTGGGTGGGCTTTCAGTTAGTTCGGTTGCTCAGTTAAATGATTCAAAGTCAACAGTTTGTCAGGGGGCATACACACCAGGTTAATCCAGGGGACTCACTTCGATTGGACTAGGAATGCTGAAGATTTTCCCACCTTCATCGTTTCATTTGATTTTACACTGCACCTTACTGAAGCGGACCTAATGACCTGGATAATGTCATGAAGTCACAACGACTTGTTAGGAGCGATATTCCCCGAAACAACTGCCCATTAGTTTTCATCACTATGCATTTAAACCTCCTTACCACAGACTTTCCTCCGCTTTACTGTTTCCAAACACTCGACTGCAGCCGGGCTTCGTGTTGTAAGGGTGCTTCACCATTGGCTGTAGGAGGAGGCAGCGGCAGTGCCATGTTTGGGGACACTTGAAAAAATCTGGGAGGACATTGTGATGCAGCTTGTGATAAAAAGGCTTTAGAATCGCTGTGTAGAAATGAGATAATGTGCATGTTTGATCGCGATCGAGGTTGTTTAACGATTTATCGTGCAGCCCTGCTAACCAGGGTTAGGGATGGGAAATGAATTGACGAATAATAACCATGATGATGGTGATATTGTAATTATTTCTCTGGCAATAATTGAACCATAAAATCTATACCTGTCTCTAACTCTATTGTGATCTTGCTCTCAGGACGTCATAATGATCCAACACTGGCATCAAACTGCAACTTTTAATCAGATCAGCCCTGAAACTCTTCACATGGAAACTTTCCAGCCCGGTGGCCCTAAACAAATCCTTTCTGCTTGTGGGTCCTGAACACCTGCACAGTTTGTGTCTTTCCATCTGCCCTTGAAACAAGAGTTGTGCACCAAGAAAGCAAACACTCCGCTAACTAGCGAGCGCATGACGATAAACTTAGTCTCTCAGGATGTTGTCAACTGTTTCAGTTCTGCTTACAAAGCCCTGATAATATCAGGCAGAAAGTGCATGCAAAGGAGGCTGTGCAGAAGATTTACTGTCTGTACTCAAATCCAGCTAAAAATTATCCTAATACAACAGTCAGATATATTAGAACATAGAACTTACAACAAACACAAGAAAATTCATCCTGTCACCACAACTTTTTAAAGTGCATATTAATATTGATTTTAATAATGTGCATTAAATTATTCATAATTATCCACCTAATGATTCCACATGAACTGTAAACACTGTGTGATTTATAACAGCTTTCTCACTACGGGGCACTAAATGACACATTAGACACCAGAACCTGTTTATTTCTGATTTTATTTGCAAGAATCTGCAGATTAATCGTCCATCTCCTTTTCAAATCCCCCAAATAGGGATTTAATAGGGGAAGTTGCCTAGTTTTACTTTGGTTCTGGTTTTGCTTTCCAGGCTTAAGAGGAGATTCTCTAAAGTTAAAGATGTTTGTCCTTTGTGTAATAAAGAAATGCTCCATCCCTGATGTAACCGAGGCTAAAGCAACTTCTGGATGGACCTTTTTAGAAGTGAAAATGCTGCTGTCAATCCTAAAACTATAAGGTACTAGTATGGTGGCTCGGTAACAAACATAGCTGGAATCTTTAAAGGAAGGATTGGATTTTAACATGTTCAGGGTCATGAAAGACTCCAGATTCTGTACAAGGTAGGAAGGCTCTACATTATCTTCATTGTCAGCAACTTCTAGTTGTTATCGTTTTAAAAAGCCACATTATCCTCTTCCTTTGCAAAATCACTACAAAAAGTTAGAGGCAGGACCAAGAATTAAACGCCATACTCTCAATGGTTAAATTTCCATCACTCCTTACAAGTAGTAGTAGTACCACCCCGTTCTGAGCAATTTTATATTTAGAAAACATTGCTGCTAAACTCACAGGTCTAAGTGAAAACACATCTAAATGCCATCATGACTTTCTGAAATAACCTGCCAACATGGCTTCATTTCCAGAAAGAAAATGATGGTGATGCTGTTTTACAGGACAAATTCTTCATCCTTTCACTGCAGATTAATGCAAATCCTACTACATATGGAGCTAATAACTAAGAAGCCAGCGAACACCAACACTAAGCCAGAGCTGATGGACTGGTCAGCCTGTATGCAGACATTTCATTCAGAAGGAAACTGTCCACAAGCTAAGTATTAAATCAGAGCTTGTTTGGTTCCTGTTCTGTCAGCGGTGTTAGCAGCTGTGCTAGCGGATAACAGCTCCAGAACAACTGAAAGTCAGCTTACCAGGACTCTTCTGGTTGTATTTGTTTTCCATACTGGCAAACGTTGGGTAGTCTGGTGAATGGACAAGTTTTGTCGAGACTCTGTTGCTTACTCCCCGGCTAGCAAACTCACAGAAAAGGTTAGCCTCTCAACGTTAGCTTAGCTTAGCAAACCGGCTAGGTTGCTTCGGAGCTGAAATCCAAGGAAAACACTAGAAACAAGATGTCGTTCCTTCCCCGCCTGTCCAGTACGTGGCTCTGTGTGGGGACGTTTTGATCCAATCTTTACAAGAACATCGAGCAGCTGGTACTGAAGTTATCCGCTGGGTTAGATTTCAGTCTGTTAAATATTACCAGCGTGACGTCATTTAAGGAAGGTAAACAGGAAGTGACTAACTATAGGTTGTACTTCCTCTTTCATGATGCGGAAGACAACATTTTTTTAAAATAAACTTTTATTCAAAATCAACAAGGCAATACACGTGGAGAAACAAGTCAAACAATTGAATATTAAAGTAAAAATAGAAAGGAAAGTAATTTTTAAAAAGAAAAGAAAAGAAAAGAAATAGGAGAACATACAACTAAAAGTAAACCTGGTCAATATGTAATCAGCAATAAGAAGTTTATAAATCTTACAATGCAACGGTACATTATTAAACTATACGAATTTGGTTTTGAAAGCTTCAAAAACAGGAGAAGCTTGAAAAAAAAACATTTAAGAAGGAAACATTTTGCCAGTAAAATTGAATTTTTAATTACAATTAAATTTTGTTGTTTTGTCTTGTATGCCATATTTGATCATATCAAAAGTTAGACATGGAAACACACTTTTACAGGTTGACCAGTGCTGGAATGTTGACCAGAATGATTTGTTTTATTACATAAAAAGAAGTTCCACTGCTACCATTTCAGGACAGCAATAGTTTAATGTATTTACAGCAAAATTAAATCTGTTGTGTAGGAAATTATTTGAGGGGTAAATGTCGTCCTTTATTTTGAAATTAATTAACTTTTGGTGAGACAGGAAAGGAGAGATAACAAGTTCTTATTGTAAAATAAGCGTCATTAAACATTGATAATGTTTAGACCAAATATTAATTTTAATAATCAATATCCCCATACCATTTTCTTCAGGTTTTGGAGCAGCTGCCTAAGCAGGGAAACCCAGACTTCCCTCTCCCCGGCCATATTCACCAGCTCATCCGGAGGGATCCCGAGGCGTTCCCAGGCCAGCCGAGAGATGTAATCCATCCAGCGTGTCCTGGGTCTTCCCCGGGGCCTCCTTCTGGTGGGACGTGCCCAGAAACTTCACCAGGGAGGCGTCCAGGAGGCATCCTATCCAGATACCTGAGCCACCTCATCTGGCTCCTCTCCATGTGGAGGAGCAGCGGCTCTACTCTGAGTCCCTCCCGGATCACCGAACTTCTCACGCTATCTCTAAGGGAGAGCCCGGCCACCCTGCAGAGAAAACTCATTTCGGCCGCTAGTATTTGCGATCTCGTTCTTTCGGTCACTACCCACAGCTCGTGACCATAGGTGAGGGTAGGAACGTAGATCGACCGGTAAATCGAGAGCTTTGCCTTTTGGCTCAGCTCCTTCTTCACCACGACAGACCGATGCAGAGTCCACATCACTGCAGACGCCGCACCGATCTGCCTGTCCATCTCCCTCCATCCTT
Source organism: Melanotaenia boesemani (assembly GCF_017639745.1). Classification (NCBI taxonomy): domain Eukaryota; kingdom Metazoa; phylum Chordata; class Actinopteri; order Atheriniformes; family Melanotaeniidae; genus Melanotaenia; species Melanotaenia boesemani. Next base: position 2,170,815 of record NC_055703.1, read on the forward strand.
CCCTCACTCCACCCCTTTCCGGCTTAGTACTGGCTGAGTACCATGGTCTCGGATTTGGAGGGGCTGATTCTCATCTCATTTAAGTCACTAGACTCATATAGATCCACATTTCTATGGCAAAACAAGCCACCACATATCAGTCTAAAAACAACAGACTAGAGACAGAGGTGGATCGGAGCTACCCAACTTTAATCACTATTTCTTAGCTAACAAGCTGCAATAAATTTCCAAATGGCTTAAACCTAGCAGTCTGGATGAACCATGGTTAAAAGCATCAACATCAGTTCCTCTTTAAACTGAACATAGTGTCAGATGGAAGACATCAGCACATAAAAAGCTGAATTATTAGGCCTGCTGAACGTAGTTTTGAAATTAGACCAGTACTGTCTTTTTGTAGTGACTTCATACACAAAAACCTGAGGTTGAAAACTAGTTAATTAAATACATTCTGTTGACTACTTTGGTTTCTATTACTCCACCTGCTCATTTTATCAGTTGCTGTTACGGATGTAAAAACAAACTCCTGCTTTCAGTCTGTAGGGATTTGAAATGATGTGATTTTCTCAATTAGAATAGAATAGAATAGAATAGAATAGACGTTTATTGTCATTGTAACATGTAACATATACAATGAAATTAAGAGTGCCCAAGAGTCAAAGTGCAGTGCAGCAACATACATTTAACATTCAACCATAAAATTTTTTTTAAAAGGATAAAAGAATTTAAAAGGAAACAACCAAGTTAAAAAAACTAACTAATCTTCCACGCAGTCGACCTTATACTTATCTTGTACATCTTGCATGTAAACAGCAGTGATATTTATTGGACTGTGTAACAGCCTGCAAAGAATTTATTTGAGGTTGTTTATGGTGGTTACAGCCACAGGATAAAAACTGTTTTTTAATCTGTTTGTTCTGGCTCTGATTGATCTATACCTTCCTCCTGATGGTAACAGCTCAAACAGGCAGTGTCCAGGATGTGATATGTCCTTTAAAATGAGTTGTACTTTCCTGAGGCAACGGGAACTGTGTAGTTCTTCCAATGTGGGGAGAGGGCATCCAATTATCTTCTGGGCCGTGTTTATGACCCTCTGGAGCGCTGTCCTTTGAGCCACAGTGCAGCTGGGGAACCAAACACCTATGCAGTATGTTAAAATACTTTCTGCGGTGCACCGGTAGAATGACAACAGCAGTCTCTGGTTGACATTGTTCTTCCTCAGTACCCTGAGGAAGTAGAGTCTCTGCTGAGCCTTCTTCCGCAGCTCAAAAGTGTTTGTGCTCCAGGTGAGGTCCTCCTTAATGTGGACCCCCAGGAACCGGAAGTCCTCCACCCTCTCCACACAGTCCCCCCAGATGTGAAGTGGTAAGATGTCCGTTTTGTGCCTCCTGAAGTCGATAACCAGTTCCTTAGTCTTTGTGGTGTTTAAGAGCAGGTTATTCTCCTTAGACCACACTAACAGCTGCTCCACTTCGTCCCTATACATCGACTCATCCCCTCCAGAGATGAGACAATTAAAACTTGTTTTCTGTTTTTGTTTGTTGTTTGTTTTTCTTATGTTGTTCGTGGGGGTTTTTGAACCAAGGTAGCAGATTTATTTTGCTTTCAGTAAGACCGCCCTCGCCACGGTACTATCAGGATGTAGTGCTTGCTGCCCTCTGCTGGTCAAGTAAAGAAAATGTTAAACTAAAGATTAAGTTCTTCATTCTTGGGCTGAGATCATCATCAGCCCATCTTGTTATCATAGATATATATTATTATCTATTATACAAATAATAAATTTGTTTAAATGAAAGAAAGAAGATGAAAGAAAAGAGTTCAATGATGAGGAGAAAAAAGAGATAGAGAAAAAAAGACAAGGCATACCAGATAGAAGGTAACAACATCACCTGTTTAATCTAATCTTAGCAGAAAAAACAACTACACCTGTAAGGAAAAAAAAATCCCAAAGAACAAAAAACAAAACAAAAAAACCAAACAAACAAACAAAAAAGCACCTATAAAAAAGACAGAAAAAAAGCAGTCACAACAAAAACATCAGGAACACACACGCACACATGATTAAACCCACAGTATGACAGAGAAAGCATGAATCCCAGCCTAGAGGGCAGCAGAGGAAGACCCCAGCCAGAGCGCCCCATTGCCACGGAGCACTGGCCCCAGGAAGCCAGAGACGTCCTCTGCTGACCACGCTGGTCCCTCAGAGATGGACAGAGAGATGGAGATATCTGTAAGATTTTTTTTCCTAGTGTTAGAAACCATGTTACAATGATAGAAAAACATCTTAACTCTACTCTATAAATGATGATGCATGGTCAGAAATGACAGGGTAGACAGGGATCCTCCTGGGGGTATTTGTGTATGTGTGTTTATGAGATTACCTTAGCAGCTTTTGCATTTCGTATAGTTATGAGCTGCTGAGCAATAACAGACAACACTTCAATGTCAATGCGATTGAATTCATCAAAACAACACCAAGCTCCTGACTGAGCAAGCCCACTGAAGAAGCACCCCATCATCTGTAAGAAATAGATGACTTGATCAGATGATTTAAAAACAGAGCTTTTGTGTGAGAAAGACTGTCTGCTTCTTTCTCTGTTTAGTTTAAGACTGAACATGCTGAACATATATTTACTTATCTGCAAATGCAAAGGCCCAATAATAAATGTCACTTTAACTGCTTTGCTTAGCTTGATTTGAACCATGTCAGTCATAGTTAAACAGACTACTTAAAGTTATAGATTTACTTTAGAGAGACGTATTGAATGTTACAGTTGAAAGCTGATAAATGAAAACCTCATAAAACCAAATGGATTATAATTCCAGTCTGTCTAAATAAAAACCATGTCTATCTCTAGTGTACTCCAGGTGTCTTCTCTCAATTTCACAGCAGAAAGAAAGAATGGCTTCCCAACTAAGTTGATGGTTAATGTTTTCAGCTGTACTGACTTCAACCGCTCTGCACCACAAGATAAAGCACTGCTCAACACTAAAATGAAATACACTGTGTGTTTCATGGTTGAAGGTTTAAAAAAATTCAGACGGCAACAGTACATTCATTTTGTTAATTAAAAGTAAGGATTAATATATGGGCATCCTGTGTATTTGTAAACTGACCATAATAAAAGAAGCTAGAGAGAAACGTGTACAAAGGCAATAAACATCCTGGATTTAAATACCTGTAAAAATGTGAAAGGAGGTCATAATTCTTTATTTTTTCATCATAATAATCCTTAGTAAGAGCCCCTGTTATACTATAATGTATATAGTATAAGTAAATTTGTTTGTGTTGCCTGATATCACATAGAATTTCAGTTAATTTCATTTGATTAAATAAATCAAGTGGAGAGATTTAGCCTTCTTGGCACAGGCAAACATCTGAGGCCAGTATCAGCTAAAGTATGATATCTTGCTTGATGACTGCATTTATAAGAAATACAGTAAATGTTGATTAGATAAGTTAAAAATACAGGGGAAAAGGCTTAAATATAATAAAAACACAAAAGTAAAATCTGTCTTTCCACAATGTTTTAGTAGCCCCAAATATATTGTGTACTGGGACTAAGTAGCAGCTTGATTGCTTTTGTAACAATGCCATCTAGAGGCTTTACTTTGTATGTACAAAGGCTAGAAAGCGTAGTGAAGTTCATCACTGTTAAGGCAATTATTCCAAACAAAAATCTCATTTGTGCAGACTGGAAAGTCAACAAATATAGCAGTGCAGAAAAACAAAAAAACATAAAATCAAACAATCTGATCAGCAAAAAAGATTCAAAAGTTTGCTTATTTCATTGCCTCTGTTAGTTTTAGTAGTTAGTTGATTTGCATAAGTTGTAGTTACTTAAAAGTGTTGCTGTAGTACATGAAGTTATTATAGATTTACCAAGTTTATAGATTTACTGAACTCACTCATATCTCCTCTTAAATCATAGTTTTGTGAGATTTCTTCTTTATTTTAATTTTTAACCAAAATGCCTTTTTCTTTTTGTCGTATCTTTATTCACTTTGTTTATTTTGTAGTTTGCTTTCTAATTAGATTTTTGCTTGGGTGAAACATTTTGTGACAGCTTTTTAAAAATTTCTCTTTGAACACAGATTTTTACATTCCATTATTACTGACCTTGTAATCAAGTCCATCAGAACAGTTAAAGACCACACACTGTATGACCAGGGCTTTGGCCAAATCCTTAGTGGTCTCTGTTTTGCCCGTCCCAGCTGGCCCAGCTGGAGCACCTCCCAGGTCCAGCTGGAGAGCTCCCATCAGACACAGGTAGCAACGGTCCTGCAGATCAGGGCAGGAACAGAGATGAAGGAAAAATATATTTACAAAACAAATGAAAAAGGCTTGAAAAATAACCCCCAAAACATTCCATGTTTCCATGTTTTCTGCTAAAAAGATGACAGAATTAATTCCTGGTAGGTATATATATATATATATATATATATATAGAGAAAAATGCATTAAAATATTGTGATTTTTCAGCAAGATAACAATCCTAAACATTGGTCAAAGGAATCACTCAGCTGTTTGTGGAGAAATAGTGTTAAGACCTTGAATGACTAAATTTACCACAAGTATGTCTTTCCAGCAAAAGAATGTCCAGTCACCATGTTACATATTAAATTTATGCGGAGACCCAGAACCTGTTTAAAAATGTAAGTTCCTCCAAAAATGTATGTTCTGAATGGCATATCTGTGTACACACATACTGAAATTTAAATATTATATCAACTTACTGTGAGTGGTGTGATAACCAGCCGGGGACAAGCTCCTAGATACTCATAGCCATAAATGTAAGTGGACAAAGCCATTTTGGCCACACAGTTGTCCAGGTCCAGGTCCCAGTAGTAGCGTAGCTGTCTCTGCCATTCAAAGTTGGACGTAGTGTCAACCTGAAAAATAAGCCTGGGGTCACTTTAAGGAATGTTACCAAATTTCTATTTATATGAAAACAAAAATTAAAAGCAAAATCTCCAATCGACTCCTGGAGCCTTTACGTCATGTAAGGAACAGAACAATATAACTTCCTCTTAGACGTAGTAATACCCACAGCACTACTGTACCTTCTGCTGGACTAGATCTGTGACAATGTCTCTGGCATGGACATCAATGGTGATGAGGGCAGTGATAATATTACGGTGTAAAGCAGGAAGCTGTCCTTGTACCAATGCTGCCAAGGTATTCAGCCTCTGAAAATAAACACAAATACAGTCAAGTATCTTGTAGTTTAATGTAAGTTTCAATTAAAAAGAACAAAACAAACAAAAAAATAAGACTTGTTCGATCAATCTTTAATCAGACAGTGAAGAAGAAAACAAAGAAGTATGATAATTGCTAGTGTGATTTACATCAAAGCTGATGAGTTCAAATTCCTGCAGGGCAGCAGAGTGATCATGGTCTCCCTCTAGGCAGGTATCCATGTCCCTGCACCACATCACCTGGGAGATGGTCAGCACCACCTTGGGATACAAAAGCGTATTTGTGTTTGTGTGTGTGTGTGTATATGCACACCTGCGATGGATGTCCTGCGACCACCCATTCCTCCCTAGACTTCACCTGGTAGTCTGCAATGGCTGCCTTGCTGAGGCGTTTCAGTGACGAGTACATTGCCTCCTCAACCTTGCAAAGCCAATCTTCCACATTGCCTTGAGCCTTCAGACCTTTAGTTAAATGTACCTTCATGTACAAAGGAGCAAATTCAGCTACAGGTTAGCATTTGGTTACATTTGTTTTTAATGTCTTTTAGGTATTTGTGGATTTCTTTTTTGTTGCAAAGACTGGCTAACCCAAAGGTTATTAAAACAAGATAATAAAATTGGATACCAGGTAGAGAATCAAAGAATTTTGCAAGAATTGAAACAAGAGAATATTGGGCAGATTAAAGCACAGTCATGAAGAATAATGACCTTCTCTCCCTCCGGGGATACCATATAAAGAATGTCTTTGCTGTATAGGTTCTCCTTTTCTCCAGCATCCAGTACTTCTGTTGCACCAGTAGATTGTGGCGGCAGCAGGGCAAACTCTAATCGCGTAATGGCATCAAAACACTTCCGGAGATGGGGCTGCACTGCCTGAGGATTCCGTGTCTGAGCCAGGATCTTTAGCAGCTCATCGCTGGATAAAAAGCTAAATCTGAAAACAGATAAAAATGAATATCAGTGAACTAAATGTTAATAATGCAGTTCTCACTGTGAAAATATGTTCAGAGCAAAGGTGGTAGGATTTAGATTAGCATGTTTTATATTTAAAAAATAACAACAAAAACACTTCTAAAAATCTAAAAATTATGTTAAACTTAAAGCAATAGAATTAATATTAAATAACAAAAACTGTGTATGTATAGTACCTGGGGAAGATGACTCTCTTAGACTCCAGGTAATCTTCTAGACACTTCTGTATCTCATCTAAAAGGCTGTTATTGCGTTTAAAGATCTCCAAAAGATCTGTGTCAGATAAAACAAATCAGTTGTATTTGATGTGACAGTAAATTAAACTGAGGGAGTGTGTGGCACCATGCAGTTCTGTCTTCCTTGTTCAGCTTATATCACTTGCTTTTCTATGCATGCTATATGCCACTTACCAGGCTGTGTGGCTGCTTTAAGGGCATTAGGCATCATATTGACCTTCACCATGATCTCTTTCCAGGACTTGTCCACTCTAAGAAACATCTTGGATTCAGCTGGCAGCTGCCTCTTGATGTCTGGAGCCAAGAAGATCCTCTCAAGGTACAGCCAGTTCCTTTGGCACATGAGCCATTCTTCCTGGTAGACACATTGTAGAAGAAAGAAAAAAGGCAGTGAGTTAAGACAGAAGGCACAATTTGAACAAAAGACAACAATTAAACACAGAAAGAAGCAGGAGCCTTATATGAATCATTGCTAATATTTTCTTACACATGCTGAAACTCAATTTCACACAGATGCATCCACTAGGGGGAGGCGCTGTGTAACTTTTAAGAAAAAAATCCAATGCAGTTCTATTAAAATCTGCACTTAGGGAAGCTGACAAGTTTCAACTTTCTGTGGAGGAATCTCTAGGACCCTAACATTATTACCCTACCATACCCTAACCCAGTATTTACCAGTGTCTGATTAAAGAGATCCAGCTGTCTCTGCAATTTGTCCACCTTGTATTTAATGGGAGCTACATAGCGTGAAGATGCCACTGTGCCCACATTGATAATACTGTCATTCAGGAGTACCTTCACAGAAGCAGAGAAACACCAACACACACATGATCAGAGACAGTCAAATGCTACTGTTGTTTAATCAAACACTTTGTGAGTGTTGCATGTGAGTGTTCCCACCTGGATATCATCAGTGCCTCCTAAGATAAAGACTTCATTAGAGTCTCCATGAGGCAGCACTGTGAACTCAGTTGTTTTCCATACATTTTCCACCTGCACAGTTTATGAAGAGTTAATAACAATAATGATATTTTTTTTCATGTATTCTTCAGTTAATAAACTAAAACAGCTAAGCTACTCTTTACAGATAAAAACGTTTACTAAGCCACCATTCTTAGGATCTTGTTAAATCACATTCTGTTAATTCACTATGATATCATTACTGTGAATACACTAACAATGATCATCACTGCACACAATTTCATATATAGACCACAAACCTTTGAAATAATGGACTCCACCGAAGCTTCTCTGGAAGCCTGTGCTGAAACCTAAAAGTTTAACTTTGTTACACGAGGTCAGATTTTTATGCTGTTGAGGTGTTGGTGAGGGTAAATAACATTAAAAATATTTAACTGAAAAGCAATATTTTTTCCAAGATCTCAAGCAATTTAAATCTTTGGGTTTAAAGCTCGTGCTTTCATTTTTCAGGGGTTGGACAGGGGTGGAGAGTAGGCAACACGACAGCTGACTATGTGGTAAGTTCATAATTTTCTTTTTTTTCTGATTCTGGTTACTATAAAGCAATATAAGGCTTTAATGAGTTAATAATGAGCTAAATTTTGAACAACCTAAAAGAAGGGGCCAGGGTCAATGCCATGTTTATGGCATAATATGTGATAAACATGATAATTCACTCTGCTCATGGCAAATTAACTGGGTTATTACAAAAATCCAGTTACTACATTTGTGTTCATGGATCAGAATAATGGTGGTGGATCATCTTCAGAGTGAATACCCCATGCTAATTTACCTGGTTTAGTAAATCTGCACCACTAAATGATGATGGATTGTCCGATATACTGTTGGCAAATCATCATCTAGTTATAGTTGCAAAACAGAGAACTAAAAACCCAAGCGTTAAAATACACAAAGATGTAGCACAAAATAGTGAGTCAGGTTAGCATGCAGTATGACCACAGAAAAAAAACAGCAACCAGATGTTTCATCATCTGTTACCTCCTGTATCTCTGTGCCATATGAGAAGACATTAAGCTCTTCCAAAGCAGTCAAAGTAAGTCCAATATTCAGTGAGGTGCCCACATAAGAATGTAGGGACTTCCAGTGTCGTGGTTTCATACATGGGTTACGAAGTTCAGTGATCACAGGCAGCTGTTATAGAAAGTATAGAAATAAATAATCAAAATAGAGAATCATCAAAAGTCAAGTAGTTGCTTTAAGTAAGAACTATTATGTGACTTTATTTCAGGAAAGAAACTTGTGGTAACATTATTCATATTACACACATCACATAAAAATACAAGTTATGGCTGAATTCTCTGTCCTACCCACCCTTTGTTTCATAACTTCCACCTTATTCTTTAAACTTGGCACCAACTCATTGGAAAAAGGCCTTTCTCTAGCTGGCTGATGTACTTGCTGTAAGTGTTGATCTCTAAGCTGAACTGCTCCAGGTCCAGTTGCTCAAGTGTGCTCTGGGGATGAGTCAAGACTCAATGACAGCACAGCTTACAAGACAGACATATCAAGAATTTTTGTTATTACATTAAACATGTATGTGTGTTTAGGCTTTTACACTGGATGTACTTCAGCATCTCACCTGCTGCCATCCATCCTGTAAAATGACCCATTTCTCCAGACAGTCCCAAAGAAGCTGTTTCAGCTTGAATTCTGCAGTTAACTCCTCCAGTGTGTCAAGCCTGGTTACCTCCACCTTATTTTGTCAGGCAAAAAGCGATCACCTTTTTGGACTGGGTTGCATTGTTTATCATTCTAACATAAAATAACCTGACCAAGTCTGCAGTAAACCTATTATTCTATCCCAAATAACATAAAAGATGCAAAGATTTGAGGCACCTGAAATTTCCTCTGGTAAGAGTTATATGCAGACACCTGGTCATACAACTCATTTATGGAAATCTGGATCTCTTCCAACAAAAGTCGCACTTGAGAGGGATCTGCATTGATGTCCAAAAGTTCTGGATTCTACAAATTAAACACAACAAGGTCGTCAAGGAAAAATTTAGCACATACTGTCCATGTACATGGATATATAAGTAACAAACTGTATTAAAACCACTTTAAAAATATGAATTATTTTAAATTCAATTATTGCAGGTACCTGTACTTTACGTTTGATATTTGTGACCTCATCTTGTACTTTTTTTATGCCTGCGCTCAGGGAGCAGCAAACTTCTCCATGCTGGAGTCCCTCTCTGCCAATGCGTAACCGATTATGCCTTCCAACGAGTTAACGGAGGGTTTCAATGTGGCAAAAACTACACGATCCTCAGGAGGAGTGGGAACAGAGTATGTGTTGATCAGACTGTACATTTTTGAAACTGTCATCTGCTCCTCTTTTAGTACAGCAATCTAGTGAAATAAAGAAAAAGAGATAATTATGGTAAAGTGTCAAAAAAAAAAAAACAATGAGGAGGAGAGAGAGAGGAGAGACTGTCTTGATGACAGTACACTGTGAAAATACTTTTGCTCTATATGTTTCTTCTGAAACATCTAGGCATGTGTGTACTATGTACTGGCTTGTGGATCTCACCCTCTCCATGATCTCATCGAGGAATGTGAGAAAACTGGCCATTTCTGCTGTAGTGGACACAGGGCGCTCCAGTTTAAACTGTGCTTCACAAACTTCAGTGAGAACGACATCTAGCTTTCTCTTCGCTTGCTGGGTGAACGTCCCATTAATGACCTGGGAAAGAAAAGGGAGAGTGATGGCTTCTGCCGTGTATACCTTTGACATTTTTAACAGAAAGTTTTTTTGTTTGCTTTTGTGGGCATTTGGTGAGACTGAAAAGTATTCCACTTAGACCTTTTCATGGCATTGCTTTGTTAAGCCTCTCTGCACTTATACTGTCATTTGTAAAGGCTTTTTGTCGTGGATGAGCAAGTTTCTTGATAGGCCATACTTGTGCAGGGGTTGGTAAATGCATGACTGATAAGTATTGCATGTAGGGCTGGGCGATATGAACCAAATTTTATATCTCAATATATTTTTTGTCAAGTAACCACAGAAACAGTTCTAATTTACAGCTTTCAGTGCTAAATACATTTTAAGGATCAGCAGCACATGTGCATTAAAACAGTTGACTGAAATTAAAGTAGCTGTATTTTAAATGAAATGCTCCTAAAACAAAATCAATGAAAAATACTTTTCAATGACCATAACAAAAATACAGCTGTGCAAATTGCAAAGATGCTTTTAACTCAAAACAAGCTATCTCGATATAAACGATATTCCCTCATTCTATATCACATATGATAAAGTCTTTATATATTTTAAAATCTCGATATAATGTCCAGCCCTAATTGCAAGTACAGAATTTATTTCTTTTGCTGCTGCAGCCTTGTATGTTCATGCTTACATTTCATCCTCTCAAGTTTAATTATGTTTCTCTTGTTAATAAAATGAAACCCTCACTGCATGAGTCTCCACTATATGTAGCTGCCCATGAGCAAGTGATGTGTACAATGTGTTTCCTAACATCCAGATTACATTGGAGAGAAGACACAAGTTCCTTTTTGAGTTGTGTTTGGTCCACAAGCAGCAAGCCAAGATGCCTCTTGTCTTGAATTGCTAAGGCCTTCTCATGCTCTCTGTGGTATAACTCCAGAGTTTTTTCAAAAAAGGCCACATCAGTGAGACAAAGTCAAACATAATTAGTCTACAAGAAAAGAAGCTGTTTCATAGGATTTACTTATTGATCACACTTTGCATATGCTGGCAAACTGTTTTTTTTACCTGATTTTTGAGAATTTTGCACTCTTCAAAATCATGCCTACCTTGTTGCTTTCTGATCTATTAGTTTATACCAGAATGTAAGTACACTGCAATATTTCACTTAAGAGGGGATAAAAATGGGAAACGATTCTTTACATTATCTTTTGTTTATCAACATGGAGCAATTAACTTATTTTTGACACGAGTGATAACTTTGTGCCATTTCTACACCGTCCAGAATAAAACCAACTGTCCAAAATGAAGCTGAATTTCATTATGGTAAAACAAGCTGCTGTTGGAGTAGAGGCACTACTCTTTACATTAAAAGGGGTATTGCACCCAACAATGTGTTTTTGGAGCTGTTAACATCACAGAATTACTTAATTGTGATGAAAACTACATATACTGTTGATAAAATTTGTATTTTTTTTTTATTTTGTGGGAAAAAATGTCTCATAACGCCCTCTGCAGGGTAAAACCAGGTTATGTTTATCCCGACTATCTATGTCAGGAGAAAATTTTAAAAACCCCACAGCCCCTACTTCCAGATGCAGATAGACGGGTCCTCGCCTTGCGGGCATAGAAAACCACACCCACCAACGCATATGAAGGGATGTGAACTTATATGGTGTAGATTTGCTAGTTTAAGACTTCTATTCTTTCAGTTTCTGATGAAATATTCCTGCAATGGGGCGGATTTGTGCTTTTGAGGGGTGTAAAAATAACACCAGACTTTATTGTTTACCTGCTGATCCTCATCCAATGATACAGCACGTCAAATCATAGTAGCAAATCATTCACTATTCTTTATTTATGTAAGACTGGTGTAACAAAGAGAACACTGTGGATTGTCTTCTCTTTTGAGAACACCTCCTAACCCAACACCTTTTACATCCAACAATTCCAACACAACATTGACTTTGTCTTTTGATTTTTTGGTTTTTTTTTTTAACTGTAAAAGTACACATTTTAAAGTGGTTAAAGTTTGTTTTTAATGTACTTGTTATTGATTCCTGCACCCCGCTATAATGCTTTTAGTATTTTATGTGAAGCACTTTGAATTGTCTTGTACATGAAATGTGCTTTACAAATAAAATTGCCTTGCCTTACCATTTGTGACACTCAGCATTCAGACCACTCTTCTTCAGGGCCACCTCCGCCTCCTCCCGACCTGTAACAGCAGCACACAGCTTAATAAAATACAAGCAGGATTCATGCCTGTGTTACCCTTTCCATGCAAAGTGAAGGATTGTGGCTCTGCAATCTTGAGGTGGATTTATACTCGTGTGTTGTCACCACCGTAGCCGCTGCATAGCTCCGCGGAGACCCGACGGACACCTCTTCCAGACTTGATGTCTGCTTATGATTGGTCAATTTGGGATTACAAGTTTCCAGTTTTCTGGATCTTCTTGCGGAATCTGAAACTTATATGGAGTCGGGTCGCTGGGGCACCTGCCTAAGCAGGGAAACCCAGACTTCCCTCTCCTTGGGCCACATTCATCAGCTCGTCCGGAGGGATCCCGAGGTGTTCCCAGGCCAGCCAAGAGATGTAGTCCGTCCAGCATGTCCTGGGTCTTCCCCGGGGCCTCCACCCCATACAGAGAAAACTCATTTTGGACGCTTGTATTCGCGATCTCGTTCTTTCGGTCACTACCCACAGCTCATGACCATAGGTGAGGGTAGGAACATAGATTGACCGGTAAATCAAGAGCTTTGCCTTTTGGCTCAGCTCCTTCTTCACCACGACAGACCAATGCAGCGACCACATCACTGCAGACGCCGCACCGATCCACCTGTTGATCACCCGTTCCATCCTCCCCTCATTCATGACCAAGACGTGAACTTCCCCTCTAAGACCCTGAAGAGAGTGTAGAGCTGTTCCACTGTTCCACGACCAGGACGAATACCACAATGCTCCTCCTCAGTCCGAGGTTTGACTATCCGAGAAAGCCTCCCCTCCAGGACCCCTAAATAGACCTTACCAGGGAGGCTGAGGAGTGTGATCCCCCTGTAGTTGGAGCACACCCTCCGGTCCCCCTTTTTGAAGAGGGGGACCACCACCCCAGTCTGCCAGTCCAGGGGAACTGTCCCCGATGTCCACGCGATGCTGCAGAGGCGTGTCAACCAAGACAGCTCTACAGCATCCAGAGCCCTAAGGAACTCTGGGCGGACCTCATCCATCCTGGGGCCTTGGCACTGAGGAGCTTTTTAACCACATCAGCAACCTCTTCATCAGAAGACGTGTTGGTGGGATTAAAAAGGTCTTTGAAGTATTCCCTCCACTGCCTCACAACGTCCCGAGTTGAGGTCAGCATCCCCATCCCCACTGTACACAGTGTTGATGGAGAACTGCTTTTTCCTCCTGAGCAACCGGATGGTGGACCAGAATCTTCTCGAAGCCGTTCAGAAGTCATTCTCCATGGCCTCTCCAAACTCCTCCCATGCCCGAGTTTTTGCCTTAGTGACCGCCAAAGCCACGTCCCGCTTAGCCTGCATCAGCTGCCTCTGGTGTCCCACAGGCCACAAAGGCCCGATAGGACTCCTTCTTCAGCTTGACGGCATCCCTCACTGCTGGTGTCCACCAACGAGTTTGGGGGTTACCTTCACGAAAGGCACCGATGACCTTACGGCCACACCTGCGGCTGGGCTGCCTCGACAATAGAGGCACGGAACACAGCCCATTCGGACTCAATGTCCCCCGCCTCACCCGGGACATGGTTGAAGCTCTGCTGGAGATGGGAGTTGAAACTCTTTCTGACAGGGAACTCTGCCAGACATTCTCAGCAGACCCTCACAACACGCTTGGTTCTGCCAGGCCTGACCGGCATCCTCCCCCACCATCTGAGCCAACTCACCACCAGGTGGTGATCAATTGACAGCTCCACCCCTCTCTTCACCCGTGTGTCCAAGACATGTGGCCGCAAGTCTGACGATATGACTACAAAGTCGATCATCGAACTGCGGCCTGGAGTGTCCTGGTGCCAAGTGCACATGTGGACACTCTAATGTCTGAACAAGGTGTTCGTTATGGACAGTCCATGACAAGCACAGAAGTCCAGCAACAAAACACCACTCGGATTTAGATCAGGGGGGGCCATTGCTCCCAATCACGCCCTTCCAGGTCTCGCTGGCCGCGCTTTGTCTGATTCCTCCCCTAGACACTTGTATGCCATGGGTGACCCTACCAGGGGCATAAAGCCCCCGAAAACATAGCAACTAGGATTGTCAGGACGTGCAAACTCATCCACCACACTAAGGTGGCAGCTCAGGGAGGAGTGTGTAGTAACAACCATGAAAAAAAATGGTAATGTGTAGTAACTGCCATTTTTAAAAACAACACCCACTGGATCAAGCTGATGAGAGGCTGATTGAATTATGTCTTTCTTATTTCCTCAAGCGGTTTTGAGTCAAAACATTTTCATCAGTCAGATGCTCTCATCAGTTGTTTCTGTCCCCGTTACAAAATGTGCATCAGGTCTTATTCAAAACAGGAAATAAATCTTTTGAATAGTACAAACATGTTTGCGCATGCAGGTCTTACCTTTTAGTGCATAGCTTGTTTTCTCTTGCTTGTTCTTTGCTGACTCGTACATATCACTCTAGGCTCGAGCAAGTCGCCATAGAAACTCCCTGCTGTCTCCGTACTACAGGGCCAGAATCAGGAACACAGGGTCAGATTTTTAAAAATGCTCCATTACCAAACTACATGTTACTCTGATTACACGAGTCGAGCAACGCCTACTACAGCTCACATTAGCCTGGTCACGACAGCTAGCACGACAGATCATGGTGATATAAGTTTTAACAGTTGTCTTAACTTTGAACAACTGTGTTCAACTACAGCAAAAATTTCTTCAATGACCAAAATGATGTGGTTAGTCTCACTCTACTTTTTGAAACATCTAAAGAAATACAAGTAGCATAAAAAAAGACTAAAAAGACCACACACACACACACACACACATATATATATATATACATATATTTATTTATTTTTTAAGAAAAGGCAGAAGAATTTCTCACGATGCAAAAATGTTAAAAATTTCTAATATGTGGTAAATACTATTAAAATAATGATTAAATAAATAAATAAACGTCTAAAACATAATATTATCATCACTGGATCAGAAACACTTCTGAAAACTACCATTATTATGCACAAGAACACAAGACATTATGCAGAAATCTGCTGCCTTTTTCTGACCTGAATCCATGCAAGTTGGACTGAAAAGAAATTAAAAAATCTCGTGTAGTAAAATCACTTTGGCAATAAACTGGCCGACTTATAGTAGAAAGGATCCTGGTCCAGACATGGACTTGGACCTGTTCTCTCCATGCTATGGTGTCTTTCCACTAACCAAAAAATGTACATTTAGGTGGATTACTTGAAATTCACTACAATGAATGCATGGTGGTCCATATCTTGTACTGACTCGTTCTAACAGTGTCAACTAGGAAACCCCCTTACAGCCCTGAAAAAATAAAGCAGGAACAGAGCATTTATTAATGGATTATACCTACCTACAGGTTTTTGAGATAAGAAAGTCACTGAATTTAGCTTTTGACTGCACTTTGCTGAACATCCAAACCTTTTTTCTCTTTAGAAACAGATTTTATGAACCCAATTCCAAAAAAAGTTGGACGCTTTGTTAAATGGCTCATTTGGAATCTGATGGCAGCAACATATCTCAGAATAGTTGGAACAGGAGCAACAAAAGGCTGGAATAAGTAATTGATACAAATCACAAACAACTACTAAAACAATAACAGTAATAATTTTTACTTAATTAATCCCGGTTGGGAAATTCAGCTCTGCATTTTATCCATCTCTAGATGTACTAGGGAGCAGTGGGCTGCCATGTTTCGGCATCCGGGGAACAGCTGGGAGGGATTAAGTGTCTTGCTCAAGGGCCCAAACTGGTTCTCCTTTGGTGGCATAGTTCTCCAGACTCAAACCCAGGTTCTCCAGACCTAAGCCCACCTCCTCAGTCTGAACAGCATTTCCTCTGACAGACATCACAATGCTATGCTGGAGGAGGTGGGACGCAGCAGGACTGAATGTAAAGAACGGACAAAAAGCCACTTCTTTTTTTTTCAAGAGTCCAACTGAATTTTTGAGCAGATGCCATTTCCAATATTTAGCAGAAAAAAATTCTGATAACCGATTAATTGGCCCACATGCAGGTGATGGAGCAATGAAAACACATTCTGTACTCTTGATTATTTTGTAGAGTTGCATTATTTCTGCAGGACTTGACAACATTTACCTTTACCTTTTTCCCTTTATCATTTAAGCCCTGTGCAAAGAAAGCATTAAAAGTAGTAAAAGGCAGTAATAAAATCATAAATTACACTGGACAAAAGAAAGACAAAAAGGGACAGAGATAAGACAAGAGTCGACATCAGACTGGCTTTAACTGGCTGAAGAGATCTCAGAAGATGAAAATGATGAAGATGATGCTGAATTAGCCGGGAGCATCACTGAGAAAATCTGCAAGTTCAGTAGCCCTACTGTAAGACCTGCAGGGTGAACATAGCCTCAGCCGAACACTAATCTGCTAAATCTTAGGTCCAGACCAAATGAGCATTCCCTTACTCACCTCAGTCCTGTTATCCATCAGCAGTTGGAAGCCTCCTGCTTTCAACCTGGCATCTCCAGTGTGAAGGATGTCACTTTGAGCCAGGAGAAGAGCCAGCTCCCCACTAGGAACTTCTGTCATCAGCTGCAGCCTTCCCTCTGTCTTGTCTTCCTTCCCCTCCTCGACTTCCACCTCTTCCTCTTGGGAATCTTCTTGTTGGAGGTTAAGGACTGTGGCACAGCTCCTGTCCTCCTCTTCCTCAGACTCTTGATCAGGCTCCGGCTCACCCTCCTCTCTGTCCGTGTCCCGATCCGTGTAGTCCGACTCTGCGTAGGCTGTCGAGTATCTGAGAGAAATAGTTTGTTTTAGGGATGCATCTAATAGCATTTTAATTTCAGTGGCCGAAAACATCAAATACATGCAAATACAGCTGGAAGATAACTATAACAACGTCCATTAATTATATTAATCTCAGCCCAGTTCCTTTATATCTTTCTACCTACATGTCCAAGCACCAATATAGCCTCCGCTCTCATTCTGCTCCACAGATGGCGGTCCCTAGACTGAGAAGAGAACTTGGGGAAAAAGCTTATAAATATGCTGCTCCTTCCACTTCGAATAAGTTTAAAACTGTTTTGAAATTAACTAAATTGATCTCTCTGGGGAAGTTTAAGTCAATTTTAAGGGTTTGAGAAGAAAAATCTCTCAGTAAATGTGACTGTTTTTAAACCTTTTTGTATTATTCCACCCACGCTGCGTTTTATTCACCCAATGTTGGCTGCTACCTTTGTTTCACTTCTTGTGTTTTAAAAGCTGATCTCTGTTTGTTAGACGGTAAATTGTGTACTTGTGTTTGTGATGCCTTTCTTGCTCAGGTCATTTTTGAAAAAGATTTCTAAACCAAATGATTTTTTTATAGGGTTAAATAGAAGATAAATAAAAGATTTAAATAAAGAATGGATGGACGCCGCTCACATCACCTGCACAACTGCCTCCACTGCTGCTAAAGCCTGATGCTGGGCTTCCATCTCTGAAGGAGGATAAAAAAAGACTTAAACTTTTCACCACCCTTATTCTACTTTTGTTTCAAACTCAGGTTGCAGTGAATGAAGTCATGTTCAACATTTTTCCTTTCTTGCAACTCCAGGGTGTGGTCATCTTAACACAGCCAGTCCTTAACTTAAAGATACAGTGTGGGAGAATTACTGACATCTAGTGGTGAACATGGGCATAGCAATGACTTCAAATACCAAGGAATTGGTATGACTGGACCATTCAATAATGCACAGGACAGTACCGGCCCGAACTGAACCGCTCAATGGAAACGAGGCTAGAATGGATGGTGGCCTTCAGTGGCCAAACATCCAGATATTTTTTTTAATCTGTGAGTGGATTCAGTGGTCTCAGGTGCAGCAATAACTGTACTAGAGGTAACTACTTCAACATTGTGTACATGTGTACTGTCTTCTTCTAGGGTCTTTTTAATTTGTTAATTATCCCAAACAGTGCTATAGCACCTTTCAAACAAAGTTGATACTGCAGTTTTAAAGCTCAGAGGTAAAATTGTTTATCCATTCGAGACACAATGCAGTAAAAAATGGTGGCACAACTATGGCAGCTGCCATGTCTGTGGACCCACAGTCATTAAGTACATATAAATAGCTAAGTCTGAGAGAATAAAAACACAAGCTATTTTAGTAAAGTTATTAGATACTAATAGAAACCGTTTTAAAGATATCCTTCATTTTTCTGTCATTGGCCTTTGATTTTGTTACACAGTGCATCTTTAATAATCAACCAATGGATAATGTGAAAAAGACTGTGCCAACATTTTCTTGTAATTAACTCAACACTTAGTACAGTGACCTTAACAAGGAGGTATAGCTTGTATAGATGGTGCTTTTGCGACAGGAGCAACTAAGCTTTCTTGGTGGATTTGATGACTGCATTCTCCCACAGAAAGGTGGAGCTACAACGGGGCAAGTTGTACCTCGTTGTGAAGGTAACTACTACTGGATTCATCTGTAATATATTCGGGAAATAAAGACTAAAATCTATTTAAGTGCCAAAGTGTACACTGGCTGGCTTTCCTTGCAATAGGAAAATACATTTCCTAAAATCTGTTCTGCTTTTGGAAGCATGCATCTATCCATTCACACGTGCCTGCGTACATCTTAAAACAGGCTCCGTCTGTACAAACTGGATGAAGCTAACCCACCCTGCGCATCCAGCTGCTCCCGCATCAGCGCTGGTTCTCCCCCCGCGTCAAACAGCCGTGGTGCTGGCTGGGTCTCCGACACTTGCCCCTGACATCTCATCTTACTGATTTCCCTGTAAACTATGAAAGCAACCAAACCCAAGTCCGCCGTAGCTCCGAGGGTGAGCCCGATTAACCCGTTCCTCCCGAGGTGGATGTTCATTACTATGGCAAGCCAAAGTGGTCAAAATTCGCCACTTTATTGGCGCGTTTGTAATATAACGGCGTTAAATACGCCGTTTTGTGGTAAAAACGGCGTAAAATACGCTGTTTCTTAAAGCTTCGGTAAACGCCGAAAAATACGACGTTTTTGGTGGTCATTAAACGGCGCTTTTTGGGGCGTTCAATGAACGCGCGTAAAAAGCGCCGTTTTGTCGCACTTTAACGCGCGTAAAAAACGGCGTTTTGTGCAACTAAAACGCGCGTAAAAAGCGCCGTTTTGTTGTATTATAATTATCCCAGCCCCCTTTTTGTACAGCCAGTAAAATTGAACCGTGATCATCCAATCAGTAAAGAATAAGAGCAGACCCTCCAGTTCATCACTGATCTCTGCTGAAGGATTGTCTGCATTGATCCAGTAACCATGTGGTCTGCTTGTGTGCTTACATCTCCAGTCATATTCAAATGCACTGCCAGGATATAGATTCAGATATTGATCAAATCTGTTTTATCTTTTCTAAAGAAAAAGAAAAAAAAAGAAAGAAAGAAAGAAAGAAAGAGAATTCTTTCTTCACAGATGTTGACATACATACATTATTGTCTGAAACCACACTGAGCACCAACCTATTGATTGCAATGAGACAGACTAAATTAATAACGTCTATATTTAATATTATAGATAGTAAAGTGTATTTTCTACTATATTTACTATAGTATAATGTACTTAAAGAAGAACAGCATAAAATATAAGATAAAACCTTATTAAGCCCACAACAGGTAAATTTGTGTTACTATAACTCAACTACAGAAAAAAAAAAAGAGGGAGAAAAGCAGATTAAAAAAATAAAAAATACAAATATTAAATACAAATGCATAGAATAAAAACTATATACCACAGTAACTGGTGTTCTATGTACAAGCACACACAGTATGCATTAAGGAGGAAGGGTTATGGACATGTGCAATTAGTAGCTGTATGTATGGACAAATATATGTACACACATATACACATATCTACCCATACACATACAGGCTGTGCCTAAAGAACAGCATAATGAGATGTAGCACATGAAACTTGCTGTTGACTTGAGTAGTTTTTGATTTCAGTCTTCACCATGCTTATGTCTCTGGAGTAAAAACTGTATAGAAATTGTGTGGAGCCTCTTCTTAATGGATCTGTATCATTTAGCAACTGGATTTAGTAAGATTTATCTTCCATTCTTCATGCTTTTTTCCCAGCATGCTGGTATTGACAGAACATGAAGGTCCTCTGTGATGTGGCTGCTCAGGATTTTAAAGCTTATCACCGTCTCCAGATTCTCACTGTTGAATTACAATGTTGTGTTATTCTTTTTTATTAAAGGCAATAATGACTTATTTGTTTCTATTTTGTTTGATTTTTTTACATAGTGTGTCACGTTATTTTCTTTGCATGACACTGTCAGCCCTCGTCCTTCCTCCCTGTAGTCAGACTCATCGCTCTTACAGATCAACCCCATTGTTGTCACATCATTTGCAGATGGAATTGGTGTAACATGACGGAGTACAGTCATGTATGTACAGCCAGAGAAGGAAGTAACTCAGCACACAACCCTGTAGGGTTCCTGTGGTCAGGATCAGGGTGGAGCAATGAAAGGGTCCCATCCTGACAGACTGACTGTGGCCTATTTGGTGAAAAAGACCTTTATCCACAGGCAGATGTTTTGTTGTAACTAGCTTGGACATCTTGCAGTGCAGTGTGCTGATATGGTATCATCCTGTCCTGTCTGCAGACTGATGAGGATCCAGGATGGTTGAAAAGCCACCTTGATCAGACTTTACTCTTCCTCATGTTCTTTTCACATTGTACTGTCGTGTGACCTGCTTTAACAGGTTGTTTTCCCTACTGTGGGATCAATAAAAAAATTTTGTTAGTCTTTTTTTGCATCAGTCTCATGAAACATTTTGTGATGTTTAAAGCCTCTGAACTGGAATCATTTAGGGATGCCAGAGTGACAGGTCTTCAGACAGGTGAGAACAGTACAAGATATCGTTAAATATCCTCAGCTAACTGAAACACAGTTCCTAGGAACCATCCTGGGACTCATCTAGGCCAGCTGCCTTCTGCATGCAGATGTTCTGGAAGGTACATCTCACATGAGCAGGGTGCAGGATGGGTGGCTGGAACTGGTGTGATGTCGTCGCTGCTGCTCCTGTCTTATAGTGGCCGAAAAACTCATCGAGTCACTGAGTCTGGAGACTTGTCACTGACTCCATGTCCAGTTTTCAACATGGTGTCCATGGTGATTAGTAAAAACACTTCTTATTTTTGTATTACTAAATATTTCAGAGTGCGTACTTAACTTCTGTCGGCTAGGAGAAAACATTAGTAGTGAAATTAATTCACAGCCCCATCTGGAATTCAATATACAGCAAAAAAATAAATAAATAAATAAATAAATAAATAAATAAATAAATAAAAAAAAGAAGGTGATAAATATAATGCACGGCATGATAACATTTAATAAACTGTTTACAATATAAACAGGGTTACAAACATTTATATTTTTGAAAAAGAAGTCTAAACAATTTAACTATGTACATTTCACAAAAATTGTTGCTGTTCATGACTCACTGTCACCAAGAAAGTTATACGATCACACAACATTTCCAACCCATGACTGCGCCTGGAATGAAAGGCAGGAACAGGAATTTTCTCTAGCCAGTCTAATATCAGCCCTGTATTGTTAACACCACCAGCAGGTGGTGTATGTATGGATATACATAGATGCTTGTACATAGAACACCAGTTACTGTGGTATATAGTTTTTATTCTATGCATTTGTATTTAATATTTGTATTTTTTATTTTTTTAATCTGCTTTCCTCCCTCTTTTTTTTTATCTGTAGTTGAGTTATAGTAACACACAAATTTACCTGTTGTGGGCTTAATAAGGTTTTATCTTATATTTTATGCTGTTCTTCTTTAAGTACAACATACTATAGTAAATATAGTAGAAAACACACTTTACTATCTATAATATTAAATATAGACGTTATTAATTTAGTCTGTCTCATTGCAATCAATAGGTTGGTGCTCAGTGTGGTTTCAGACAATAATGTATGTATGTCAACATCTGTGAAGAAAGAATTCTCTTTCTTTCTTTCTTTCTTTCTTTCTTTTTTTTTTCTTTAGAAAAGATAAAACAGATTTGATCAATATCTGAATCTATATACTGGCAGTGCATTTGAATATGACTGGAGATGTAAGCACACAAGCAGACCACATGGTTACTGGATCAATGCAGACAATCCTTCAGCAGAGATCAGTGATGAACTGGAGGGTCTGCTCTTATTCTTTACTGATTGGATGATCACGGTTCAATTTTACTGGCTGTACAAAAAGGGGGCTGGGATAATTATAATACAACAAAACGGCGCTTTTTACGCGCGTTTTAGTGCGACAAAACGGCGCTTTTTACGCGCGTTAAAGTGCGACAAAACGGCGCTTTTTACGCGCGTTCATTGAACGCCCCAAAAAGCGCCGTTTAATGACCACCAAAAAACGTCGTATTTTTCGGCGTTTACCGAAGCTTTAAGAAACAGCGTATTTTACGCCGTTTTTGACACATAAAACGACGCTATTTAACGCCGTTATATTACAAACGCGCCAATAAAGTGGCGAATTTTGACCACTTTGGCTTGCCATAAACATATCACGTTATAACGTGATACTTTATTGTAATAACGTGAAACGTATCACGTTATAACGTGATAAGTTTATTGTAAAAACGTGAAACGTATCACGTTAAAAGTGATAACTTTATTATAAGAACACAGCCTGTACTGAATGCAGATGTTGTTACGACCTATATTGGAGCAAAATACATTTTATGGAAAATATACTCATCAAGCAGAAACTTTTCAGTTCTTTTTGACAATGATTAATTGTTCTACTCTGATTTATTGTTGTACAGAAATGTGGGACAGTTACACGTAGGTCACCTGCCTGCGCACAGTGAGACGGTGTGTGTGTGTGTGTGTGTGTCTGAATTGCCACAGAGCAGGCATCCCCAACCTGGGACCTCTTGAGCCAGTGTCCTGCAGGTTTTCAGTATGGTTTATTATTTCCAGAGAAATTCCTAATTTACTACATGGGATTAAGTTTTACTTCATTGGAGAGATTTGATGAAGCTTGGAGGACACTTGTTGACGTTGCACCCTTTAAGTAGACAGGACCACGTCTTTGTGTCGGCAACGTATTTCTCCCAGTCCCAGCGGTGCATAAAGCCTTTATAATTTTCATTTTTATTGTCAGGAGACAACATATTATTAACTGAAAGCAGCGCACACACTCTATTGCCACTCAGACACATGCACGCACCGTCTCACTGCGTGCAGGCAGGTGACGCACCGTGTTGCTTATAACGGTCTTGTGTACAATAATAAACCAAGTCTGCACCAGCCTCTTAACGACCCATTATTTGAGTCAGGTGTGCTGCAGTATGGACATACTGAAAACCTGCAGGACACTGGCTCAAGAGGTCCCAGGTTGGGGATGCCTGCTCTGTGGCAATTCAGACACACAGGCACGCACCGTCTCACTGTGCGCAGGCAGGTGACCTACGTGTTTCTCATAACTGTCCCACATTTCTGTACAACAATAAACCAGAGTAGAACAATTAATCATTGTCAAAAAGAACTGAAAAGTTTCTGCTTGATGAGTATATTTTCCATAAAATGTATTTTGCTCCAATATAGGTCGTAACAACATCTGCATACAGTACAGGCTATGTTCTTATAATAAACTTATCACGTTATAACGTGATAGGTTTCACGTTATTACAATAAAGTATCACGTTATAACGTGATACGTTTCACGTTTTTACAATAAAGTATCACGTTATAACGTGATACGTTTAACGTTTTTACAATAAAGTATCACGTTATAACGTGATACGTTTCACGTTTTTACAATAAAGTATCCCGTAATAACGTGATACGTTTCACGTTTTTACAATAAAGTATCACGTAATAACGTGATACGTTTCACGTTTTTACAATAAAGTATCACGTTATAACGTGATACGTTTAACGTTTTTACAATAAAGTATCACGTAATAACGTGATACGTTTCACGTTTTTACAATAAAGTATCACGTTATAACGTGATACGTTTAACGTTTTTACAATAAAGTATCACGTTATAACGTGATACGTTTAACGTTTTTACAATAAAGTATCACGTTATAACGTGATACATTTCACGTTATTACAATAAAGTATCACGTTATAACGTGATACGTTTCACGTTTTTACAATAAAGTATCACGTTATAACGTGATATGTTTAACGTTTTTACAATAAAGTATCACGTTATAACGTGATACGTTTCACGTTTTTACAATAAAGTATCACGTTATAACGTGATATGTTTAACGTTTTTACAATAAAGTATCACGTTATAACGTGATACGTTTCACGTTTTTACAATAAAGTATCACGTTATAACGTGATACGTTTCACGTTATTACAATAAAGTATCACGTTATAACGTGATACGTTTCACGTTATTACAATAAAGTATCACGTTATAACGTGATACGTTTCGTTTTACGTTTTTACAATAAACATATCACGTTATAACGTGATAAGGTCCGATTTCTTTATTTGGGTGACAGCTCCACGCTTCCGTAATTTAGCACTTAGCCTTACAACGACGTCTCCAAACACTACTGGATGTTATTAGTCTAAAATAACAGTGACATTTTTCAGCCACCTAGCATAAAATAGCTTGCTTGAGCGAACAGGCTTGGCACGTGCATAGCGAACATATTATGCCATTAGCATTACACAAATAAAACGTTCATATTAAAAATAAAAACTCCACGCAAGCGCTAAGTTTATCTTTAAAACCTCATCTGTTACCATTTCTAAGACTAGTTAATGCGAATAGACTGTTTACATCCAAGGAAAATGTCCATTTATCTGGCAGTTAGAAAGATGGTATTAAAACATGAACTGCAGCTACAACACAGTTAGCTTAGCCAGTGCGAACATTTCTTCCGGTTGCACCTACAAAATAAAAAAGCAGCAAGAGGCACCCAACCGCAGGAAAATGACCGACTACGATCATATCTCAACTCCTCACCGGAAGTATCCAAAGCATCAGGTCTCACGTTTAACCACAACAAATTTGAACTATAAGATATACACGACTGTTCTTTCAGTGTCGCCCATAACATTCCTACCAAATCATCAGTGAAATACCTGGAATACTTGTGACTAAAGATGGAAAATTAGTGAAATTTAAACATACAAAAATGACTGAGTGTAAATCTAGATTAAATACATGGTTGCAGAGAGACTTAACTATCTTTAGAAGAACGTACCAAAGATGTAGTCTTTGGCCAGATGTATTCATCCTGCAGTTTCAATAGTCATCCTTGATATGTTTAAAAAAATATATTATTGTATATAATAATTAAACATTAATTTCATCTGGGAAAAATCGTATGTAATCAAAAAGTTCGAATCTGTAAAAAAAATAAATAAATAAAGATGGGTGCTTGCTGGCTATCCATTATGAATGTTTAAATGCAATATTAAAATTGAAGTGCGTGCGTGTGTGTGTGTGTGTGTGTGTGTGTGTAACTGCAAACCACGTCCAGACCCCAAATTCACAACAGCTATTGATGATCATGGTCAGAGCATACGCTGAAAAGATCATAATACTGGGACTAACGGACAGATTTACTGCGTACAGAGTTGTTCTCGGATGCCTCAGTTGTAAAACTGAAACAGTTGCACATTTGTAAGAGAATGCACCATCACATGATCAGAAACTATATTACTATCATATGTCAGATGGACAGGGCTTTACACTGCCAAGAAAAGGTCTGAGGAAATGCATATGAATATTTACGGCATCAGGAACAAATTAGAAGACATTTAAAATATTCTGCTTAGTAATAACTTGCATATATTAGCAATTTCAGAAACACATCTTGACTCAGCTTTTAAAAATGATGACTTAAATGGACTAATGAGTTAGTTTAAGAGACTAATTTGGTGATGGAGTTGCCTGTTAACAGTTAAGTTAGGAATAATCTAATTAAATATGAAACTGAAGTACTTTGGTTTAAATTATAATAACCATACGTAAAACCAATGTTGATTGGTTGCTGTTTCAGACCACCTGGTGCAAATAGTTTCTATTTATAAACCATCTGTGATGTTAGATTGCAACAGTACATTAGGCTGTGAAACATGTTGATTTGAATATGGATTGATTATCTCTGAATTGTTCTAAAAACATATGTTGTCAACTGTTTCATTGGCCTGTGGATTAACTCAATTAGTCAAAAAATCTACAAGGACGAACTTCCCCTTTTGGGGATTAATAAAATATTTATATTCTTTTCTACTTTATGGACGGGTTTAAAAAATTATATATACATATATATATATATATATATATAAACAATGGACCATGTCTTTTTTTAAATTACAGAGGTAATTGTGCTAAATAAATAAATCTGTTTCTTTTTTCCTGAATTGTCTTGATCTAGGTGATTTATATAAATAAATAAATTTGGTTTATCTGAATTAATGGGATCTTACAAATTTGTAAAATAGTTAATTCAGAAAACAAAAATTTAATAAGTAAGATCGTTAATTCAGAAAAAAAACCTTACCGATGTTTTCCTTATTTACTATTTTAGTAAAATAGTATTTACTATTTTAGAAAATAATAGAGTGCTATTAAAGGTAAATTAACTTACCTGCTGATAAAAAGAAATATATTATTATTATTATTATTATTACACAAAAAAGATGCTTAAATGGTCTGTATATGGTCACACAGAAATAATAGGACCAGAACCAACAGGGTCAGATTTACTGGGAAGAATTTGCACCCCCTCCCAGCAAATCTGACCCTGTTAGTCTTATTATTTCTGTGTGACCACATACAAACCACTTAAGCATCATTGTTTGGCCTTTTTTCTCTGTGTAATATATATATTTGTTCTTTTTATCAGCAGGTTAGTTCAGGCTTTTGGTAAGGGGATATGCTGTTACTGCGCTCCTTGACGGGGGGTGCGTTTCTAGGCAGGGGTGCTTTTTTCGACACAACACTTGTACCGGGTCGTGCTCCAACCTCTCGGGCCGCCCTCTCGCGTTTTCTCCGCCCTTTTTTCATTTAAAACGAGCCGAACGTGCGTCAGCGGCAGTGCGGATGGTTGTGAGCCGGAGAGTGAGTGAAAGATGGCGGAGTAATGAGATGAGATCCACCTGGTGATGTCTTTATCTCCTCAGCAGGGCTGCTCAGTGCGGGGAAAGCTCGATTTCATGCTCCAGACAAAACCTTGTGGAAATGAACCGCGGGAGGAGATATTCAGGATGAGCCGCCACGCAACAGGTGGGGAGACAAGTGGAACCAGACCATAAGTACCGTGGCGGCAGTCCGCGAGCCCATTTCCACCAGACAAAATGTCGTGCTCCTTCTTATGTTGCGCAACTTTTAAAAACCACTGAAGACTTTGTCCTTTTTTTCCAGTGGCCACATCACCAGACGCGTGCGCGCGTGTGTGTTTTAATGAAAACTAATTTCCTTCCCAACTTTTCAGGCATCCAGGAGCCGGTGCAGGAGTTCCTCCCCTCCCCACCGCTGCCCGCGGATCATGTGCTCAGTTCCGGAGCTGTAACATTCCCAGGTAGCATCAGTCCTGCCTTTCTGCCTTTTCTGTTTGCATTTACGTAACGTGGCAACATTTATTTTGAGCTGCTTCATGCAGACTATTATTCATTAAACACTTTAAATACCGTCATTTGTTAAAATGTTAACCTTTTCTTTTTAACAGCGAAGTCCCAAAAACTTCTGACTTCACGTGTTAAATTCTGTGCACAGGTGTGTTTGATCAGCATGGGTGCCCTTTGGTCATCTTCCCAGTGGATGGTCAAGCCAAACTTTCAGAACTCAGCAAAGCAGAAGTTGTGGACTTCATAAATTACTTTCAGTGTCTTCACAAGTACGTGCAGATCAACTTGATGTGTGCACATTTAAGTCTGACAAAGAATACAAGACAGACTGATGGTTTGACTTCTTTTCTCCATAGTAAGAGACAGGAAAAGCCCAGTTTAGTGTCAGTTGTAGCAGATTTGAGGCACACCTCCATCCCTACGACCGGCTTCATTGCTGAGACTCTGCTTCTACTGGAGGTATGTAGTGATGACGTCTGAAACTAGTCTGGGTCACATGCTGAGGGTGCTCTGTAGCATAACCAGTGGATGTACTGTTGTTGTTCATGGCCTGATCCCGGATGATGTTGGACTAAACCCAGAGAGCATGCATCCTCATTGTGCTTATATATAAAAAAAAAAAAAAAGCTCCCTGTTTTTACAAAAATGTGCTTGATTTTTGCAGAGTTCTTTGAAAAAGTGATACCACCTGAAACTTGAGCTATAAATGTTTCCCACCATCACTAGTTTGAATATCAGCATAGCTGTAAAACATGTATGTGAAACCAGAATTCCACGAGTCAACACAAACATTTCATGGTAAATATTAGCATTTTTTTATTTGATGGCAGCAGCACATCTCTAAAGTATTTCTGGGGGGATGTTTACTGTGTGTAGCACCAGGCCTGGAACACACACGATTATATTTTCCATGAATGGGTAAAATGTCCCAATTTCAACATCTGAGGTGTTTGTTCTGCTGGGAATAAAATGTAGGTTGAGATTTTTACGTCATGGCATTCTACGCTTTATTTCCATTTTTACACAGCGCTACTACTTTTTTGGAATTAGGGTTAAATAACTTAAACACAAATCTCATGTGTTTTTTTTTTTTTTTTTTTTTTTTTTTTTTCCCCCCCATCTTATCCTCTACATCAGTGATTCCCAACCCTGGTCCTCAAGGACCACTATCCTGCAGGTCTTAGACGTCTCCTTGCTGCAACACACCTGATTCAAATTAAATGGTTCTCTGACTAGCTCTCCATGTGTCTGAGTCACGAATTTGAATCAGGTGTGTGGAAGCAGGGACACATCTAAGACCTGCAGGAAAGCAGTCCTTGTGGACCAGGGTTGGGAATCACTGCCCTAGATCATAGCATACTTAAAGATGTTTAATGACCTCGCAGGCTCCCGTTCGGGTACCACAAACCAAAAGTTTACTCGTGTGTTTGTGCTGAGCTTCTGTCTGGCAGGACTGTGGATGTAAGGCAGGATTAAT
This sequence comes from Melanotaenia boesemani, assembly GCF_017639745.1. Classification (NCBI taxonomy): domain Eukaryota; kingdom Metazoa; phylum Chordata; class Actinopteri; order Atheriniformes; family Melanotaeniidae; genus Melanotaenia; species Melanotaenia boesemani. Next base: position 2,200,128 of record NC_055703.1, read on the forward strand.
GGCTCAGACGCATTGTCAGTTTTTTCTTTTTTCCCATTGTGAGGGATGTTTTTTTTTTCTACAGAAATTACTGCTTCTGTAGAGCAAGTCATCTTTTGGAGCTAAGGCATATGCCATCTTGGTTTTCCTGTCAGGCTTCAGCATCATGTGTTGCCTCCAGTTGGTTTCAGTGTGAATCTGAAGACCCTGATAATTATGGCTGTACTGTGGTTACATTTTTGTTTTTTAATTTTCCAGTTTTCCAGCGGTTAGCCAGCTATTGAGCATTTGCACACTCACTGATCACTGCTTTATGTAATATCAGGAGTGTTTTTTGTATTCATGTGTGGTTTTTCTGCAAGGTTCTGTTCACATGACTGTCATGTCACACCTCCCGGGTGTATATCTGTAAACTCCCGGATCTGATGAACTCTACAAACCCCAAGCCATTTTTAGTCCGCCTGTTCTGTACCACTGTTTTCTGCGTTTCTAGAGCTGTCGCTACCTAGCAGCGTCCCGAGGCTGAGAAAACCACACAATACAACTTTTTCATGCGGGATGCCGCATGACGTTCCAGCTGAGTTTCACTGTACGCACGGCGCTGGAATCTGGTCTGGCAGCTTACTGCTCCTGGTTTAACTAGGGTGGTTAAAATGCTGAGAAGGAATTTCCCAGCTCGGATGAATAAAGTATAATATATATATTAAAAAAAAAAAAAAAAGCATCACACTAGCAAACAGATGTAAACACAAAGAATAGAGGAAGAGAGAGAAGCCTGTCTTTTACTGGCTGGAGAGAGCTCACCCCACAGGTAGGATGGATGCTGGATTTACAGTCGATAGGAGACTCATCAAAACTGCAGAAATTCTGTATCTTTAAGCTCTGATTGGTGGAAAGATTGACAGGAAGTGGCATCATCATTTCTGGGTCAAAATTGAGGTCTCTTAGCAACACAGTAGTGATGGTGATCTTTTTTGATGAGGATGTGATAAATGGTGTTATCATGGATCATCGTGGATTTACTGTATGAATCTCTGAATAAATACATTTTTAGCTGGATTGTAAACCTCCTGGATAGAATATAATTAATAGAATTAACCAGGTGAACCCTAATTTGCAATGAAAATATTTCTGGGAGTAGCCAGTAATGTTTTTTCCTCCCTTCTCATTAACTTTTTTACTATCCAGCATGGTGGAAGCAGAATGATGCTCTGGCTTCTGTGTTGTACTGAACAAATCTGCTTAGCTAAGAGGAGCTTTGTGGATGTAAGGCCCTTCTTGATCATTGTTGTTCATTTTAAAAATATGTCTGTTGCTGAATTTGCATAGACCTGATGGGGGATGGGGGAATGGAAGAGAAAGATAATGAAGAGAAGGAAAAAAAAGAATAATACACCGGATGGAAAGTCCTGGCATGAGCTGTTCATTCTGAACAGGAAAAGCTAGAAAAACTGCTACACCTGAAAGGACACAGAAAACATCTCTGAGAAAACAAAGCTGATGGTCGTGGGAGCACCTATAAAAAGACAAGCTGGAAAAAACATAAGAAGAAACATGAACTGTAGTTATTGGTGAGTTAAACCCACTGGACGACAGTGACTGTCTCAGCATGCAGGTTAGTAATGCGAGAGCAAAATTTCAGGCATGAATGGTGATCAGTAATCATCCAAATGCAACCAGGTCACTGCAAAGACCAGAACCTGCCACACGCGGGAGAATTTCTACCAGGCTCAAGCACGCCTCAAAACGACTAAGTTTCTTATCTATCTAAATCTAATCTAAAAACCCTTTTACATTAACCTATGTTTTGAGAACACTGTTCCCTCCAGGGTGCTGCAGTGTCTCACTAACAAGCTGTGGATTATCCCTGATATTAAAGCTCTCCTGATGAAGAAGAGAGCTTTCAGATCAGGGAACGAGGAGGCGCACAGTACAGAAGGAGCTGTACAGTACTAGGCTACAATAGAATGATGGAGGAGCAGCTACAACAGCAGAACATCAGTGGGGTGTGGAGAAGCCTGAAAACTATCTCAGGCTTCAAAATGCCCACTCACAGGCTGAGGAGACCTGAACTGGGTGAATGATCTGAACCTGCATTTCAGTAGGTTTGATCAAGCCATTTGTCTACATACAGGAACATAACTGCTGTATATTGGATGCACTTTGCAGCTTTAAGTATTTATATTTTACTTCCAGCCTCTGTAGTTTGGCTGATGGTTAAACAAGGCCGTGCATGGGATTGTTGGCAATTACAAGACAAGTAAACTAAACTATTTTGTGAGCTATGTTTCGTTATGTCATCTTTTTAAAAAGACTATTCTGAAAGCTCCTTGTTCTGCAGCATTCATGTTGTTCCCCTTTAGAAACTGGAAGGGACTCCAAAGGGACTGAAAGCGGCTTTCAGCAGTTACCTCTGTTAGAATTATACACGGGCATGACCAGAGTATGTCTTGTTCACACACACACAGTGACGTCTCCATCTTGTGATCAGCCTCTTGACCAGAGGTTTTTTGTCTTGGAGCATAAACTTATGCAACAGTCCCCCCCCACCTTTTTGAGGGAGCTGTGGTCTGAGTCGGTCTGAGTGGATCTGTAAAGTGCTGTGCTCCCTTCGTCACGTCCATAGTGGAATTCCTGTGTGAGAGAAGGGGGTGGTGGGGGTCACATGATTTGGTTGTTTAATGGAAAAGCTTCAGTTAAACTGCATTAAATGAGCATGATTATGAGAGGGTGTTTAAATTTCTGCATTCAGGAATTGTTTCAGAGCGTCTGTGGTCGGGGTTGTGGGCCTGATGTCTGCCTGCACACAGGCTTGTTTATAGATTTTTATTCTATAAATGCAAACTACTGGGATAAGGGGGAAAAGACCCTCAGAAGTCCCACACTGTATGGACTTAATCTGTTTTGGATTTCTTCTGGTTCTCCAACAGAAAATGATTTAATTTGTCTAGAAAGTATCAGTATAACTTGTTGAAGACAAAGTTAACTTGTTGAAGACGAATTGTAGTTTAGAGGGTTTTTTTTTCTTAGGAGCCTGATGATTGGAGGTAATCTGTTTTGTAGATGGACAGTGTTGATGTGTTTTAATTTTCCATATTCATTAATCGTTATTTTAAAAGTAAGGAGCCAACTTTAAATTTAGATTTTGGAAGATGGATGATAAACGGACTGACTTGGGATGCTCATCCTGTCCAACTGAAAAGCAGTAAGCAGGAAAATATTGGGAAATTTTCTTTTGGAGTTTTGTCTCTTCAGAATTTGTAATTTGAGAAGAGATTTTTTTTTTTTTTTTAAATTGTTTTAAGTTCAAAGGTAGAAATGTGAGAAGAGTGATAAGAGTGGGAGGCACAAAAGGTGGGTGGAGGAATTGTTGGGAATGCTTGAGCTTGAACATCTGAGAGGCTAATTTTATTTTTTTTTTTATCTTATTTATTTTGAATTATGGAATAATATAACCAAGACAACAACAAATAATAAAAAAAGACAAAGGACAGGACAAACAAAAATAAAACGAAACAAAAGCATCTCTTAGTGTATAAACCCACTGCACAACTTGGTGACTGTGTCTGCATGCAGAGGATGAAGAATGAGGAGGGATCAGTGATGAGTGTGATCGTACACATGTGACCACGCCTCCATGGAGGCCAGAGGCAGACACAAACCCACATCACACCACCACGAAGTCTACCCCAGAACCACCCACATGGGGACAGAGGAAGACCACAGTCAGAGCCCCCTACGGTCACGTGGCACAGGCCATGGTGGGCCAAGATCAGCAGCTGCTGAACCCGCTAGGCACCGACCATCCAGAGTGGCCAGAGCAAAGGGCCCAAGGCAGAGGGCCCGCACCATGCCCAGGAGGACCAGGCCCCCCTGACAACCACCCGGCGTTGGCTAGCACCCACCCCAATGTTCCAGCTGCTCACCCAGGAAACCAGGGTACCATCGTCCACTCTCCCATCCTCCCCTTAGCCACCCATCCTCACCCTCGCTCCTTCACCCACCCCGTACCCCCTTCTATCCACCCCATAGTGTCTCACAAGCTCCACATTGAATCCACAAACACTTGCTCTCACACACCCACATCACACTTAAACCTCCCAGGGAGACACCCCTGGTGGACCAGAGGATAATGAGACCCAAATCCGTCCTCACCAAACCACCACCACACCCACCCAAATGCCAAATGTAGCATTGAGCATGTTCAGTATTCCCGATTGTCGACGACCCGTTTAGGAGCAGATTATCGGGACAAATCAGCTTGTAACACACCACCACAGAGCAAATGATAATTGGACAGGGAAATCTCATGATGATCGGGCGTTTGCAGTCTGAGGTTGGAACAAAAACAGCCCCAAAATCATTGTGTACCAGGCTTAAGCGAAATTAAAACTGAGAGGGGAACCACCACTGTAGATGGTCCCCTTTGCCCCACCACGCATGACGGGCACGCCTTAAATTTAGATTTTTATTTTTAACCAAACTGCTGTAAATTCTTCTGGTCACCTGTTTTTCAGCTGCACAGGCAGACTCTCCACAGTGTTTACATAATTCTGCCCAAAAAGAAGGATGCCATGAAGCAGCTGGTGAAACTTCTGGCTCCATCAAAATCCTACACTGCCTCCTTCAGGGTAAGTCGGATGAAAAATGCCGAACGAAAGGATGTTTTATTTTTCACTTAAACCAATAACACTAATAAATTACTTTTGCAGAAAATCCTTCTGAAAGAAGTCCCAGAACTTTTCAACTACATAGACAGAAGTCAGCTGCCGCTGTCACTTGGTGGATACTTTAGGTACTGTCACCAGAGCTGGGTTGGCTTCATTAAGGTAATTGTGTGTCCAAGTATTTAATCTTGACTACACCAATGAAATGAGTAGCACACAGATATATATTTACTCTTTACCTAAGATACAGAATTATATAGAATGACCAAAGTTTATTCTCTGTAAATATGACTGCTTTGTAATCAGGGAATATTGTGAATTCAACAATTGTTCATTTGTGAATCTTTTCATTAAATCTGTCCAAGCGACAGGAGTCTATTGTTTGTTACCTTGGTGAAACTTGTGCAAATGCCTGGTGTAATCAGGTGACCTCATTACCAAGTGAAAGGAGCTCTTTTCATTAGATTATACATTCAGTCATGTTCAGCTAGGTCGTCACCGCATTCATTAACTCTTTCTATAGGAGACCTATTTAGGAAGCAGCTACACAAGCTCCACTAGACCCACATCCAGGCTGTGGGTTTCAAATGAGTACAAATGACATTTTGAGTTGAAAGTCGTATAAAATTAGATAAGGGTATAGTACATGAATTAAATCTGTTTCCAAAACGGTGGCATTGTGTAAAATTGTTGTAGAAAAATGACCAAGAGTCTGGATGGGTAAAAGTATAATAAAATTTAACAGAAGATTAATGAGACAATAGTTGGGGAGCGAGTCAGCCGAGAACTCCAACAGGTCCAACACAGAAACGGTTTTACGCCGGTCTGTGTAGACCGAGTGGAGCCATCTCTCCCTCGGACCCTGAAGAGGCGAAAACATAAGTCTGAGACTGGAGCAGGCCGGAATCGTAAACAACCTATTTTATCTTTAAGGAATGAAAGTTGCCCCAGACGTATGTCTCAAATTACCAGCCTGCTTACAAGTATGATTATAATGTGTATACATAATAATCATACTTGTAATCATTTCCTTTTATCATTTATTAATTACATTCATTTATATTCAGTTCACATTGATTGATCTTATGAATAGTATTTCTTCTACAAAATGTAAATAAAAACAATGATGCAATGAATATCCAAATGTCATCAACCCTGATGGCACCAACACGTCAGTCTGTAAAAAGTAGTTCCAGGGTGATGTTCAGCATGGTGTAGCATCCCCTCTTCTTCTAACAACTGTCTGGAAACGTCTGGGAAGTGAGGAGACCAGCTGCTGGCGTTTTAGGAGAGGAATGTTGTCGGATTCTGGTCTGATGCAGGATTTTAGCTGCTCTACAGTCCTGGGGCCTCATTTATAAAGCTGGCGTAGGAACAAAAAAACGGAGTACGCCAAATATAGTCAACTTTTGGGATTTGTAAAAACCAAACTTGGTAGGAAAATGTTCCTACCTCCACAGAAACTCTGACCCAGGGGTACGTACAAAATCTGGGAAAACAGGAAACTGCGAATCCAACGGTCCAGAATAAAATCTAGGAAATGAGGCGGAGAGTCTGCTGCCAGCGTTTACCAGTCAGTAAAAAATATGCAAAAAGTAAGCTTCGGTCATTTATTCTGAGATCCAGCAGAGTTGGACGCAGACTGGAGCATCTAGAAGTGATGCAACGCTAATGAAGCACACGCGAGGAGGATTTCCTTTTATTTATTTTTACACAATCATTTTTTAATCGTTGTCCCAATGTCCATCAAGACATTCTCCAGTTCCCGCAGCTCCTTGTCCACCTGGTTAATACCGGTGATGGTGTCCCTCTGCACCTGCAGGACTTCCTCTGAGGACACGGCTGTGGTACTGGGTGGAGTCTCTGGCCTCACCCTCTCCAGCCACAGCTGCAGCCTCGCCCACCCAGCTGGAACACCCAGGAACTAGAAAGACATTTACCTCTAAATAAACTGCTACCAGTCTCTGATGTATCTTTATATATTTATTTTATACAATAAAACAAAGGAATACATTACCGGCATCATTACTGTCATTTGGCAGACGCTTTTCTGCAAATGAATTCACCACTCTGGGAATCAAACTTCGATCTCCCGCATGGGAGACGGATGCCCTACCAACTGAGATATCAAGCGAGGCCTCTGGCATGTTTTTCCTTCCAACACTGCGTTGACAGGATCAGCCACCTGCTACCACTATTCTGCCTTTCTGACACCAGTAATGTCCACGCCGTGCCACCAATTAAACATTTTTACGTTAACGTGGTCCATCAGGATCTCTCACACTCCCCAAAAAATCCACTTCTTCCCTCTTTTTCCTTCCCAAACCATCATGCAAATGATGTGATGAATATTTATTCCAGGTGTTCATCTGACCTTTTATAGCCGCCATGTGGGTGAGGGAAGGCGTTCCCTCACGTGAGCCTGCTTTAGATTTGATTCTGATTTATGAACAGAAACCGGTGTAGGACGTGCGTGTGCACGCTTTGATAAATCTGAAAGAAGTGCGCAGTATTTCCTTTTAAAATGCAACAGACGCCACCTGTAGTTTGCTTTGCTACGCTCAGTTTTGTAAATGAGACTCCTAGACTTTGTTGCTGGATTTCTGCTTCCATGATGCTCCAGATGTTGTGTACTGGTGAAAGGTCTGGACTGCAGGCAAGCCAGTTCAGCAGCCAGACTCTTCTCCTGTGAAGCCATGCTGCTGTGATGGATGCAGGATGTGGTTCAGCATCGTCTTGCTGAAATCTGCAAGGCCTTCCCTGAAAGAGACGTTGTCTGGATGGGAGCAGATGTTGCTCTAAAACCTCCATGTACTTTTCAGCATTGATGGAGCTTCACAGATGTGGAAGCTGCCCACGCCATAGGCACTAATGCAGCCCCATCCCATCAGAGATGCAGCTTTTCACCTGTCCACTGATAACAAGCTGGATGCTCCCTCTCCTCTTTAGTCTGCAGGACACGCCGTCCATGCTTTCCACAAACTAGTTCACAGGTTTCCACTTTGTCTCAGACCATTTTAAATGATCTTTGGTCCAGAGAAGATGGAAGAAGCTGGTTCTGGATCCTGTTCACATCTGGCTTCTTCTCTTCATGATGGAGCTTTAACCTGCATTTGCGGATTCACCAACGTCCAGTTAGACCTTTTAGCTTTGTCCCACGGACACAGAAATTCCTTAAAATTTGAATTCCTTTAGATTCTTTTTGTATTATACACTGTAGATGGAGGGATCTTGAAAGTTTTCACAATTTTATGCTGAACATTTTTTTCCATCAAATTTTAAAATGTCTTTCAACATTTGATATGTTTTTATTGAATAAAATATGGGTTGAGATTTATAAATCATTGTATTCTGTTTTATTTATCTTTAATACAGCGTCCCGACTCTTTAAAAAAAAATGGGATTTTACATCTATGGTGAAGTCAAAGATAGAATCTTTGTCTACTGATTTTATGGCTATAAATATATATATTTTATGATTTTCATCCTGAAGTGACTTTATTTCCTGATCCCTGCAGGAAATTGATGCATTCGCTCAGGAGTTCTTGTCTGTGGTCCAGTGTCTGCCCTCGTGCATCTCCACCCTGCAGGCTTTGTCCAGGTTGCCGCTTCCATCTAGCATCAGCGAGCTCCAGCACTTCTGCTACGTAAATGAAGCAAAGTTCCTTCAGCTCAGGAGGTGAGATTGAGTCTTTTCTCCTTTTGGTCCAGTTTAACTTCAAATGACGATCTGACTGTACGTTCACACATTAACTTCATGTTCAGAAAGGCATTAGATTTTCTCTAAGGTTGGAAAGTTCACCACCATATCCTAGTGATTCCTAAGTGAACGCTCTGAACTTCCAATGAATCCTGTCTTTGTCATCCTGGAATATGGATGCCATCTGTGAGGATAAACCTGCTTGAGGGAATTTAATCAGGCAAACAATTTTTTTTATTTTATTTTGCTAAACTTGGACCTGATCAGTTGAAGCAACATCAAAACTTTTTTCATGAAAGATCCCTGCGGCTTTCATCAGTTGCTGTATACTTAACATTATTGTGTTTGAGAGGTTGGGAACTACTTTGTTTCTGTGTGAATTTGATCAAAAACTGTTCTTTCTATACCTTTTAGCTGCTTCGTCTTGCTGCATGACCTGTTTACAGACAGATGTCCTGCCATTTTCCTTTAGTTCACTGGAACAGTTCAGTGTTTGTGGATTAATCAAGGATAACAAGCTAGTGTGGAGTGTGGTCCATCTGCTGGAGATGCATCCCTTTTTTTTTTTTTTTTTTTTTTTTTAAGATATCTATATTTTCATTAACCTTTTCTTGACTAGTTTACTTTCCTGCCTATTCCTCAAGTATAACTTCTCAACTACAAGGGTTGTCAGTATAGGTTTAAACTCAAAGCCGATGTGTGTGAGGATACTACAGAAGTGTCAGAATCAATATGTTTTACTGTCAGAACTCGATGGAATACAGTAGAAAACGTAAATGGTTATCTCCTAAAGTAAAATTACATTACTTTCAGTAGGTGTGTTTCCATTACCCCTAGCTAAATATTGCAATAAAAAAAACGATAATGGAAACACCTACATTAAAATAAAAAACTCTCAAATTGCTAAAAGGTTTTTACGCTCTGGTTTTTCAGACGTGTCGGTATAGAAGTTTAGCTCAGAAGTGTAATGGAAACACTTTTCTCGCATTTACGCTTCACCGGCCGTGACATAGCGGGTCACGTGACGAGTTCGTTTTAAATAAAGATGGCGCTGTATGAGGAGACGGAAATCTTTTTACAAATAATTAAAGAACAAATATATAATCGTCATCCTTGATAAACAATGGCGAAGTGCACAGTTTCACAAAGATTTAAAAATCTCCTTCCTCCTCAAAGTGGAGTCTCGCAGGACGAGATTTTACGAGAATAACGGTTGATGCGCTAAACATCTTTTAATGCAAACACCTGTAAATCGCAATTACACTTTATCGAAATGTTAGAAATATCACTTTTATTTTGCGAAATACTGTAATGAAAATGCATCTAGTAAAATTAGAGGATAGAAGCCCAATTCATCTAGGGAATGAGTAAAGCTGAAGCCGTCGGCTGATGGACACTTATCAATGGTTAGTCGGGTATAGACTCCAAATTCACCATGGAAACACCATGAGGATCCAGAGACGAGTGAATGCCTAGATTACATTACAGTCAGTTACTGTTGAGTCTAGTACAGTATAGTCTAGGAAGAGTAAATAACTACATTGCCCTCGTCATTGCCAAAGGAACCACCAGGACCATCATGATTAATTTCAAACAGGCAGTTATAGAACATATTAGTCATCTCTTTGCATTGAGATGTCATGAAATAATCAACCAGTCATAAATGCCAGTAACAAATCAGTCCAGAGAGAAATCAGGATGGTTGTACTGAAATTAAGAAGCACAACATTCATTTTATTGTTGAAATTAGATTCTTTCTTCTGACATCAGACAAAAGTTGTCTCTTTGTACTCATTTTACCAGCTGACCTGTGAATTCTGTGTGCATGTTGTGTTCAGAGAGCTGGGTCTGGATGAGCTGCTGAGGCACTGTGAGGGTGTGGTGGACAAGCTGCGTTACCCTGACAGGGACCCGTGCTACCAGGCCATGGCTGGCACGGCCCTCTTCACACACACCGCCTTCGACATGCTCCAGAATCACGGCAGGTACCAGTCAAAGCTGTGCTCTTATTAATGCCTCACACAGATGTGCCATAATTTATTTTAACTACATATTTAGAACCGATTTCTTTGCTGCAACTCAAATTTGTGTCAATCAAATTTGACTGGGCTAAATTAGAAGCTGTGTATAAATGTGTATTTGTCTGATATTAAACTGTTCTGTACAGAATAACTGCAGCTGTGGAAAAAGTGGAGCTGCTGTGGCAACAGGCGTTTTCTAAAGCCCATTTACAGCTACAGGTGTTCCAGCTACGCAGCGATGCACTGCAGGTGGGTCTGAAGACGCTTCCTTTATCACCAGCGTTTGGGCTGGTTTTCCTAAACAAGCTCCAGCGGTTTGTTGTTCATGCTGGAATAACTGCTAATGAACTCGGAGCAGAGTGCCCTCAGCGTCCAAATTTTAAAAAAACAAAACCTCAGCTTTTACAGTTTGTATGTTAACTTGACATCTGAAAAATAACCCGAATGCTGAATTCATGGCCCATTATCAAACTTGTGCAGAGCTTGTCAGACAACCATTTAATTTGAATCAGGTGTGTTGTAGCAGGGACACATCTAAGACCTGCAGGATAGTGTGCCTTGAGGACCATATATCTTCTTTCTTAAAAGCCAGACAGAAAACGTCTCTTCATTTTAATAAATCCGCTCTCTCCTGATTACGTGAGATGCACCGCTGCAGCAGGACCAGACATGGAGGAAGAGGCCTGGACTTGCAGCCTCTGCATGTGGATTTTCTCTTTAGAGCCAGTGAGCAAGAACTTTGAAAGAAAACAAAACTGTTGACGCGATAAAAATAATTAATTGATGCGATAACACGATAATGCGTTAACATGACCAGGCCTAATTAAAACATAACAATAATTCAATCTCAAAGGGAAAAATGGTATTGTTCACTTTCTCTTAATAAATGAGTTTGTCGTCAGTCATTTTCATATTTACCAAAACCATCCTGTGGGCCTGGTTGAACCCCCTTATTTACACATTTTATTGGCTGATAAGAAATCTTACCTCATGTACAGGATGTATGTCTCAGCTTGCGCTTTTTGCTCTGCTGCATCTCGCTGATTATTTACAAGCTTACCAGAAGAGTTGCATCACAGCCAGATCACTTCCAATTCCACCCTCCTGAAATGAACTTCTGCCTGCACTGGTATGTTTTTCTGGCGCATATTTACTTTTTAAATTATGTTTGCAAGATCACTGAGAGGATTGAAACTCTTCAAGAGAAGCTTCAGCTGTACCGAGTGGAAATTGCCAGGGATTCTGCAAAGGCCAAGATGTTGCTGTCTGAATTTGAGGCGTCCATTCACACTCCTGCTATGGTAAAGATGTAAAGATCTTTGTTTTTG